>NC_051159.1:65020827-65136349 GCF_013339745.2 Dermacentor silvarum | reverse complement strand
AGGTTGCCTTTACAATGACAAACAGGCGAAGTGACCGGTCCGACGAGCCAGACTGCAGGCTGTTGATAAGATCATTTAGAGACGTGTCCCGCCGCTGCTCGCAATAATGTGACTGAAAGCGGAGAGCAAGAAAAGGCCAGGTGGTGTATCCTCCGTGGTAGCTTCGGGGGCATCAACGGGGTACCGAGACAAGCAGTCGGCATCCTGGTGTAGTCGGCCAGACTTGTACACGCAGTGTACGTGAATTCCTGGAGACGTAGAGCCCAGCGACCTAGATGCCCAGTTGGGTCCTTGAGGCTCGAAAGCCAACACACAGCGTGGTGGTCCGTGGTAACAGTAAAAGGCCGCCCGTATAAGTAGGGGCGAAATTTGCTAACTGCCCAAACAAGAGCGAGGCACTCGCGCTCGGTAAAGGAATAATTGCGCTCGGCAGGAGAAAGAAGCCGGCTGGCGTACGCAATAACTCGATCACAATCACGTTGGCATTGGGCTAAAACAGCACCAATGCCATAGCCACTCACCTCTGTGCGTACTTCAGTTGGAGCATTGGGATCAAAGTGGGCGAGAATAGGCGGGGTAGTGAGTAGCGTGATAAGGTGTGAAAAGGCTGTTGCTTGAGCGAAACCCCACGAAAACGGAGCGTCTTTCCTGAGAAGATCTGTTAGTGGACGGGCTATGTCTGCAAAATTTCTGACAAATCGTCGGAAATACGAGCACAAGCCCACAAAGCTCCGAACATCCTTGGCACAAGTTGGTACAGGGAACTCGATGACAGCACGAACCTTGGCGGGGTCGGGACGGACGCCAGTTGAATCGACGAGATGCCCCAGGATGGTAATTTGGCGGTGACCGAAGTGGCATTTCGAAGAATTAAGTTGTAGCCCAGCTGAGTGAAACACCGACAGGATGAATGAAAGACGTGTGAGGTGTGTGGCAAATGTCGCGGAGAACACGGTCACATCGTCCAGGTAGCACAGGCAGATAGACCATTTAAAGCTGTGCAACAACGTGTCCATCATTCGCTCGAATGTTGCCGGGGCATTGCACAAGCCGAATGGCATAACTTTGAACTGGTAGAGGCCGTCAGCTGTAACAAATGCTGTCTTTTCACGGTCCCTGTCGTCCACAGCGATCTGCCAGTAACCAGAGCGCAGGTCGATGGATGAAAAATAAGTCGCGCCATGAAGGCCATCCAGAGCGTCATCAATTCGTGGAAGAGGATATGCATTCTTCTTGGTGATCTTATTAAGATGCCGATAATCAACGCAAAATCGCCAACTGTTGTCTTTCTTTTTAACTAAGACAACAGGGGAAGCCCATGGACTCGCGGACGGCTCAATAATGCCTTTTGAAAGCATCTTGTCAACCTCTTGTTGAATAACTTGGCGCTCGGATGGTGACACGCGATATGGTCGCCGGTGAATCGGAGGCACATCGCCAGTATGTATGCGATGTTTGACGAGAGAGGTTTGACCTAAGGAACGGCCGTAAAAGTGGAAGATGTCGGAGTATGTGACGAACAAATGACGGAGGTCGTCGACTTGGGGGGGCAGAAGGTCCGGGGCAATCATTTTTGTGATAGCACTCTGTACCGACGGAGAAGTGGGCGCGTCGGCGGACAAATTTGCTGACGTAGGATTAGGTGACAGTGATGAAATCTGGCACTCATCTGATGGTGACAGGGTGGTCAAAACCATGCCTTGGGGAAGAACTTGAGGACAGAGTCCGAAGTTCAAGAGGGGCAGGCAAGTCTGGCTTGTCACAACAGTCACAACAGTGTGGGGAAAGGAGATGTTGTGCGACAAAAGAACACTGGTGGAAGGAGTAGCCACATAGTCACCATCCGGTACACTGGGGCAAGGTACAGCGACAATACAGGTGAGTGCTTGGGGCAGCAAACGAACAAACTCGGCACAAGAGAGCTGGCTCTGGACTACATCAGGAGCATCTAGTGAAGCGGGGAAGTCAAGTTCAACGACACCGGCCGAGCAGTCAATTACAGCGGAGAGGTCAGTCAAGAATTCAAGTCCAAGGATTACGTCATGAGGGCAGTGGCGAAGAACATGAAACAACACGGAAGTGTGGCGGCCAGCGACGCTCACGCGTGCGGTGCACATTCCAAGCACGGCTGGAGTTCCGCCGTCAGCGACACGCACAACGCGGGACTCTGCAGGCGTGAGCACTTTGTGTAAGCGTTCACGGAGATCAGAGCTCATGATACAAATATGTGCACCGGTGTCGATAAGGGCAGTAACGGGTAGGCCATCCACTTCTACGGCAAGTTGGTTCTCGTGCGTGGGCAAGGTTAAAAGAGGCTTTGCAGGTCGTGGGTCCAATGCAGCGTCACCTACGGGAGCTGCATTGCTCAGTTTTCCTGGGAAGAGCGGCCAGAGCATAGAGTTTCTAAATAAAAAATATATAGTAATATGAAACTCTATGGGCCAGAGGGGCGCGGCGATGAATAGCGGCGGGGCAGAGGGGACCGGGAACGACGATCGTGCGGAGAAGGTGAATGGCTGGAGCCGCGGGTTGGTACAGGAGCGTCTCGGAACGGTGAGTCGTTACGAGCGGGAAACTGCAGGGGTCGATTCTCGTCGCGGCGAATGTCAAAAAATGAGCGAGGGGAGGAAGGTTGGCGATACCGGCAGTGACGGGAAATATGTCCAACGCCGTGGCAATGAAAACATATGGGTTTATCGTCCTGGGTTCTCCACTGGGCCGGATCACGATAGCGGCGCAACGTTGCTGTATTTCTGGAAGGCGGAAGAACAGCATTGACCCGAGGGTGAGGCAGGGATGCAACAGGCTGGAGTCCTGCGTTAACCAGCTCTTCCCTCACGACGGCTTGGATTAAAGACACTGTCGGTCGGGAATCGTCGGAAGGGCGTGCGAAATAGGAAGGTGGCGACGCCGCCTCAATTTCACGACGAGCGATGCGGACAAGGCTATCGGTGGTCGGTTGCTGATTGGGCGGCTGAATGTCCGCGCAGGACGATGTAGCGGCCGTGTTTGGAAGCCGCATGAATTGTTGGTTGATGCGGCGACTCTTCAGTGCCTCAAAACGCCGGCATTCCTTGATAATGTCTTCAATGGTCGAGCAGCCCTTAAAGACCAGCAAGTTGAAAGCATCATCAGCAATGCCTTTTAGGACGTGACTTATTTGTCCGCCTCGGTCATGGTGGCATCAAATCAGCGGCAAAGGGCGATAACGTCAAGGATGTACGACACGTACGACTCCGTGGGAGATTGGGTGTGACAGGAGAGATCTTTCGAAGCGGCGCTCTGGCGGCCAATTGGTTTGCCAAATAGGTCACGAAGCTTCTGCTTACATAGATCCCAGCTGGTCAGCTCCGTTTCGTGAATGTCAAACCAGACGCGCGCTGTCCCACTGAGGTAGAAACCGACATTAGCGAGTGTCACTGTCGGGTCCCACCGATTGTTGGTTGCGACGTGCTCGTAATTCCTAATCCAGTCATCAACGTCGACGTTGTCGGTGCCGCAAAAATCACAGCATATCCACGAAGTGAATGATGATGAGTGGGCGAAGCACCGGGGGATTATTCGGGTAAACCACAGCTACGGACGAGAGATAAAGAGAGCGCGCGTCGGGAACGAGAGAGAAAATTACACCATCTTCCCGTAGGGGAACCCTGAGTAGTATGCGAAGCAGCCATGGGGTCGACTCAAGGTAGTTTTATCAGCTGTATAAACTTGGACATGCAGCAGTACCAGCAAAGCGCAGAACTGCTGTCGACGCCGTCGGCGTTTTTCCGGCGTTCGCACCGAACGCGCGCAAAGTGGAACCGGAACCGGAAGTGGAACCGGAAGTGGAAGCGGAACCGGAATGCCATCTAGTGAACACTTCATAAAACTACAAGTGGCTACATACTACTACTAATACTACTGTATACAGAGGAGGGAACGACCCACACCCTAAGGAGCTTCGCCCCTAAAAGATCCTGCGTCACGGGGTTAGATCAAGATCACTGGCTGGGGTGCCGGTGTTGCGGTTGACGCAATATCCCCGCCTGTTGACATGGTGGAACTTGCCAGGACACGTCCGCTACGGAATTCCGTCTTGAGTAGTACCCCAGAACTTTCACCAAAATGTCACGGGAAACGGTATAACTGAAAATATATTCACAAAATATATACAGCGAGCTGTAGCACTGCCAAGATTGCGGAAAGACAATCTCTCCAACCGTCGTCTTGTTCACCCAAATGGTCAACGTCATCTTTGTCCCATTGTGCGCAGTCTCGTAACGATATAGTAGTACGCCTCATATTCGTAGGAAAGGAAATATAAGAGTGTCCACAGGCAAAAATGTTTATGCTGGGCAACAAAAATTCAATTATGAGGTTTAACATGACGAAAATGCGCAGTGGGTAATCAGGGACGCCGTAGCGGAGGTGTACAGAATAATTTTTGCCACCTGGAGTTTTTATACGTTTATTGAATGCAAGGTACGCCTGGTTTTATTGCGATATCAACTATATGGACACTCAAAGCGGATTTCTGCCGTCGGCGTCGCCGTTGCCGTGAGGTTCTGTATGACGTCCACGCTGATGAAATCGTCGCCGCGCGCTGTATGCTGTATGTGCGAGTGAAAGCGCGAGGGACGCGCGCATTCACGGGGAACGAATGCACGGCGGGGAAGAAGAAGAAGAAATAAACTTTATTATAACGTGAAAGGCTGAATGTGGTTGGGGCCCTTAGTCCAGGGCCCCAATGGCTGCCGCCACCGCTCTTGCTCGTCGGATCAGGGCCAGCCAGACCTAAGGCTCGGAGCGACGGAGGATCGCCTCCCACTGCGCATATGTTGGTTGGGAGGATTTCAGAATGGGGGTATCAGTTGGTAGTTTTGGGCACTCCATCGTGACGTGGAAAGTCATCGGTGGTGCACCGCAGCCTGGGCAGGTGGTGGGGTATAAGGTTGGGGAGAACTTGTTGAGAAGGAGGAGGTTAGGATACGAGTTGGTTTGAAGCCGCCTCAGGGAGACGGCTTCATTCCGGGAGAAGGATTTGGGTGGAGGATGATATCGCAAGCGCCCTAGTCTGTAATAGTCTAGAGTGTCACGGTATGCGTTGTGCAAATTGTGGGAGGCTTGATCTGGGTTGGTCGCCTCACTGCCAGGGGCCCGGCAGGTTAGCTCTCGGGCAGCCGCATGAGCGCGGTCATTGCCCGACAGTGAGGCGTGACCAGGTGTGCATATCAGCCTGATGCGTGGTATTGAGGGAACTGGAGTTGCGGGGAGTTTGCGTATGCTGGTGAGAGCGCGGTTAGCTTCCTGAGGTATATAACCCCTGAGGTATGCTCGACATGCGTCTTGCGAGTCTGTTATTATGATGTGGTCGTGATTTAGTGATCTTTTCCTATGAGTGACGATGTGGTTGATGGCGAGTGCTATGGCCACCGTCTCCCCCGTGAGTGTAGGCCCGGTTTGGACGCTGCATGAGGATACGATATCACCCTGATCGTCCACCACCACCGACACTTGTTTTTCTTTGTTCTCGGTCGAAAGAGTGTACTGGGCAGCGTCGGTATAATAGGTGGTGCCCTCCGGTTGGGTGTTGAGGAATTTCCGAAGGTATTTAATACGTGCATTCCGGCGACCATTATGATACTCTGGATGCATATTGCGTGGTATCTGTGCTATGGTGAGTAAGGTTCCGATGTTTGAGTGGACGGGGACTTGCTCTCGCGTACAGGGTGAATGCTGTGGGTAGCCCAGCCTTGATAGCAAATGCCTGCCTGCGGAGGTATGGCACAACTTTATCGAGTTGTGCCATTCTGTGTGCTTCGATGTGTTCCTCGATGGTGTTGTGTACCCCTAGAGCCAGTAGTCGTTCCGTGGAAGCATAGAGAGGAATTCCTAGCGCTTGTTTAACGGCTCTCCTTATGATGGTGTTTATGCGGTTAGTCTGGGTTAGGGTCAGGTTGTGATATGGAAGGTGGTAGGTTAGACGGCTGATAATGCATGCCTTGACCAACCGCATCATGTCGGCTTCCTTAAGACCCGAGCGGCGATTACTGACGCGCCTCATCATACCTATGATTTGCTCGCACTGTCGTCCAAGGAGATCTACCGTGAAGTGAGCTTTGGAATTCGATTGGAGGTGATAACCAAGGACTCGGACCCTTTGTGCAGTCGGAATTGGTTTACCTTGGATTGTGACTTCAATCACTGGGCTTGGCCTTTCGGAGATGTTTCTGGATCGCATTAATAATAATTCTGACTTATGTGGTGCACATTCGAGGCTTCTATTCGCAAGGTACGCCTGCACTATATCCACCGCCCTCTGTAGGCAGTCCTGAATTTCTCCGTCCGAGCCGGTGCTCGTCCAAAGGGTCAGGTCGTCCGCATATATCGCGTGGCATAGCCCCTCGACTTCCTCCAGGAACCGAGGTAGCCTCGCCATAGCTATGTTGAATAACGTCGGCGAGAGCACCGACCACTGAGGTGTGCCCACTTCGGTAATTTCAATGTCTGATGATCGGTATGGCCCTATTCCCACTGTGGCTACGCGGTCCATGAGAAAGGGTCGTACGTAATTGTACATGCGGGAGCCACAGTGGGAGTGGGCCAAGTTCTCAAGGACGAGACCATGGGAAACGTTATCGAAAGCTCCCTTGACATCAAGTGCCAAAAGAGCTCTCGTTTGCGCCCTGATGGGGGGGCCAACGAGATCCTCTTTGATTTGAAGAACATCATGAGTGGACAAATGGGGGCGAAATCCAAACTGTGTGCTGGAGAAGAAATTTTGCATCTCCAAGAAAGGTTGGAGCCTTTTTAGGATTACATACTCAAGCAGCTTTAATATGCACGATGTGAGGAAAATAGGCCGTACATTTTCGATGGAGAGTGGTTTCCTGGGCTTGAGCATGAAAGTGATTTCGGCACGTCGCCATTCCAGAGGGAGAGTGCCGGAGTGCCAGTGCTGATTGTACATTGCGCAGAGCGTTTCCAGGTCCTCATCCGGAAGATTTCGCAGTAGAGTGTATCGTATCCCATCCTCACCGGGTGCCGTGTTCCTGTGAATCTCTGCGAGTGCAGCTTTGATTTCTTGGAGAGTTATGTCAGTGCCCAGCTGATCATTTTCTTCTGTATACGGATAGTCCGGATAGCTTGGCTGAGGGCCACAGGAGATGTACCTTTGTTCAAGGTTCTTTAGGAGCTTGTCTCCGTCTCCTCCGTACTGGTGGAGGAGTATTTCCAGCTGCCGGTTATTATGGGATTTCGTGTTTCTCGGATCTATTAGTGACCGAAGGATGGCCCAGGTTCTCGCGGTGCCAAGCGTACCACTTAGCCTACCACAAAAGGTATGCCAGTTAGCACTGGTCAGCTGGTCTGCGTATTCCTGGGCTGCCATCGTGATTTGGGATATTCTGAGGCGCAATTTCCGATTGAGCTTCTGCCGCTTCTACCGTTTCGTGAGACCTCGGCGCGCGTTCCACAGATGTAGGAGATGCGGGTCAACCTCAGGGGTCTTGGTCGTGGTGGTTATGCGGCTAGTGGTTTTATTTAAATCCTTGCGTAAATCACTGAGCCAAATGTCGTAATTTTGGGGGCTTTCATTTCCTACGGCTCGATCTCTGCGAATTTTGCGGAGTTTAGTCCAATTTGTGATGCAAGTTTTCTTTTCAGGACGTTTATAACTTGTGAGAATGATGCGGATGACGAGAATGTGATGATCACTACCCAGCGTCTCGCCAGTGTTCAGCCACTCACCCTGGAGCCCTCTCGTGAATGTAAGATCCGGGCAAGTGTCTCCCTCGGCACTGGTTCCCTGGCGACTAGGCTGGGTATGATCTGTTATGAGGGTGAGTCGGTGATTATGTGTGAGGTCCCAAAGTCGGGTGCTCTTAGGTGTGTTACTGCGATACCCCCAGGCCACGTATGCGGCATTGAAGTCTCCGCACACTAACGACTGTGGGCCCATCTTTATCAGTTCCGCGAGTAGATATTCGAAATTGTCCCCCCGAGCACGAGGTGCACTGTACACATTTAAGATGTACAAGCTATTTTTTCGCGCGTCCATGGGAACAATCTCGATGATTTGATGAGCGATATCTGACGTGAGGGTATTATGGGTATAGGTGAGTCTCCTGGACACGAGCGCGAACACTTTCGCCTCGTCCGAGCCCCTTAGGACTTCGTAGCCACTGATAGGAGCAAGTGTGGCGCCCGGCTCTTGGAGAAGTATGATGTCCGGCGGTTCTGACGCTGCGGCAACGTACTGTTGCAGCGAGCCCCGTTTAGATCGGTACCCCCTGCAATTCCACTGCCACAGCGTCAGTCCCACCGTTCTATTGTGCATTTGCATTGGAGGAGCCATCATTCTGTAGTTGGGCTGGGCGAACGTATGGGTGAGTGCGCTCGCTTATCGTTAGTGACGGTGCTGACGTTGGTGTAGCGCGTGCGACTAGTGAGGATGAGGAGGATTATTTAGACAGAAGGGGTTGTGCCGTGAGCTCTCGCACGCTTTGCTTGAGTTCATTGGTAATTTCATGAAGCATTGGTTTCAGCACCGTGGTTTGGAAGTTGACGAAGGCGGCTAGAATCATTTCCTTAAGCTCCGTGAGGATGGTTTCTCACATCTCCTGTATAGCTTGGTGAAGTCTCGTCGAAGCTCATGCTGGAGGTCGCGGCACATTGCAGTTACAGACTCGGGAGGGATCTTGACGCGAGACGCCTATTGATGGGATTGTGGTTGTGGTAGGGAATGAGGTTCGAATGAGGGTGAGGGAGATTTGCCCAGTGAAGGTGGCGGGCCCTCCGCCCAACTTACCCCTTTAGGTCCGGCTGGCCCTCCAGATGCTGCTGATGGTAGCTGTTGCGGTAGTGGTGGCGGCTTCTGCTTGGCCGGTGGTGGTGACGACGGTGGTGATGAGGAAGATGATGGTTGTCCCCGCTCGCTGTTCTTGGAACTGTCGGCAGGGCCTAGACTCGGGGATCGTGACCGAGATGGGGATCGGGATGGGGACCGGGATCGGCTTCGTCGCTCTTTCGATTGGGCCCGAGGATGGTTCTGTTGCCGTTTTTGTTTCTCGAGTTCCCGGCGCACTCGCTTCTTGTTGGGTGGCTTTCGTGCCCGGCTTGGGCAGCTGGGATCGGTGGTTGGGTGATCGCCTTTGCACGTCAGGCACCGGGGCTGGCACTGGTGAGGCTCAGTGCTCGATGGGTTTTCAGTCCCACATGTGGTGCAGCGCTTGATGCTTGGTGTGGGGCAGACGTCCGCACGGTGGCCTACTGTGAGGCAGATGCCGCAGACCTGGGCCCTCAGGGCGTGTATGTAGCATCTGTACTCGGCTCCATAATACCTCACGTAGCGCGGTACCTTGAGGCCAGCAAATGTAATGATGACTGTGGCTGTTCGGCCCATCATGCGAGCATGGAGGATTTCCACCCCTAGGTGGTCTAAAAGTTCAGTTGGTGTAGTCCCTGAGTCAGGACCCGTGATGATTCCTTTGCAGGAATTATCGGGTGAGGCGATGTATGCTGAGATGGGGTAGCGATGCGGGCCAAGTGTAAGCGATGCCATCTTGTTAAGGTTGGTCGCGATTATTTCGCTTGGCGTGCTGATAAGGACGATGTTTTGAGCGACTTGGACACGCAGGTGAAGTTCGTCGACCTCTTGTCCCTTGAGACCCGCCTCGATGCCGACGGCACGAGTCAGAGTGTGTCGAGGCCACTCACCGAGCGTGAGCCCGTTTCTTGGGCGCAGGATGACTTTAAAATCATCGATGGGCAGAGGTGGGGGCCCCTGGGGTCGTCGTGGTCCAATTTGTTTCGAATGCTGTGTCTCTTGGCGGCCAGCTGCTGGGTCAGACCTAGCGTCGGCGTGGCGGCCCCGCCGACCGCGGGCGGTGAGCCATGATCCATCCGCCGGGTCTTCTGGATATCGTTCTGGTGCTGGATCGTCGCCGTTGGTGGTTTCCAACTCCATGACGGTGGTCAAGGGTGTTCGTGGTGGTGAACTAGGTTGGCAGTCCATGGCAGCCAAGCGTGACCACGCCTAGGCTTAGCTCGAGCACGGCCTGTGCAGTGACTCAGAGACGCCGCGAGCGTCCCTGCTACATCGGTGGTGATCTTGACGTCGCCGAGGAAAGCCGCGGGAAGCGTTCGTTGTCGAGGTCGGAATCAGGCGAAGAAACGTGCGTGAGACGCTGTAGCGTCTCCCGTAGACGCCCACGGCGGGGAGCAAACGCACGCTCTGCGCCGTGCTCCCTGAAGGGCTGCAGAATTAAGCGTCTCTTTCCTCCTTTAAGGCCCAACCGCATGCACGCAATTTTCGAGCGACAGCGACAAGCGACGGCGACGAGCGACAGGTTTTGCCGTCGCGTAGGGCTATCCGTCGCTGTCGCTGGTCGTGTCGCCGGTTTCTGGCAAGCCAGAAAATATCGCTTGTCGCCTGGAAGTCAGCGCGACGACATCCGCTGGGGACAGCGATTGCACAACAACATGGCAGCAATCAATCTGCCCGCTTCGATCTGAATTCGCTCTTGCAACTTGCTCTCTGCTGTGACAGCAAAAAATAAATAGTACAATCAGTCATCGCTTCACCTCATCGCTAGCTGAAGACTAAGTATCGGCGCTCTCTTGTCGTTATTATTGAGATCGGTTGTTTTGTTTTGACGCTGTTAGGCCTGAGACGCCACCGAGAGCCGAGAAAGTGTTTTAAGTTTTACTCAACAGATGGCGGCATGGGACGGAGTTCCACTGGAGATGCATGGGACGGATTTTCACTGGGGATGATAACATATTTTAGCTAGGTCTATAGATAAAACATTGACCTTTTGATAAAATTAAGATTTCTTTACGCGCGCACGATAACATTTATTCGCACAACAATGTAAATCCGTCGCTACTCTTTTTCGCGATGTCGCGTTCATGTGGTTGCTCCACGCCGCGACACGACAGCGCGACAGGGTGTGCCTGTCGCGTCGCTTGTCGCTGTCGCTTGAATATCGCGTGCATGCGGTTGGGCCTTTACAATCACCATATACATAGAGCAAACGCGACTTCTTTCGTCGCGCGAAAGGCCGTGGGGGGACGGAAGGGTGGGAGGGAAGCGACGTTTAGCTGCGGAACCAAATGTGTAATTATATAAAAACGTTGCGAGGCAAGGCGATGGTAAAGACTTCCGACGCTGCTCGACGGCTGTCCCATTCTGATGTCGTCGAAAACCTCCGAGCTGCCCCCAGATGAGCCGGCAACAGTCACCAATGCCACGCGCGTTCGGTGCGAACGCGGGCAAAACGTTGACGGCGTCGACAACAGTTCTGTGCGTTGCTGGTGCTGTTACACGTCGAAGTTTATACAGCTGATAAAACTACTATCCTTACTTCGTATAGCTCTCTACTAATTTGCTATGGCAATTGATGCTTCGCCTTTTGGGTGAAACTGCGACATTTTTAGCATTCCGCCCCCATCGGAATGAGACAACTGTGGCGAGGAACCTAACCCATGACCTCGTGCTGAGCATACAAATACCGTAGTCACTGATCTACCTTAGGGGGTCGGCTAAGCCACACGACCGCTGTAATATCCGATCTCATTTTCCTTTTTCTTGCATGCGAATTGGTCAGATAGGCAGTCAGGCAAGTAGCTTCTTCTCTCGCCTGGCTTTGAGCCCTTTCGATAAAAATAATTTCGTCACCGATGGTGCGATCCAGCATTGCTCATCAGGCAGAGCAGTCAATTGAAGTCTAGTGTTTTACGTGCGGAAATCACGATTTGGTTATGAGACACGCCGTAGTGGGGAGATTACGCATTAATTCTGACCACGAAGGGGATCTTTAACGTGCCCCCAATGCACCGGACGCGAGCGTTCTTGCATTTCGCCCCAATCAAAACGCGGCCGCCGCAACAGGGATTTCATCCCGCCGTCCCCTTTCTTAAAATAAAGGCTCTATTCATTCATCCCGCGATTGCGTGCTTAGCAGTGCAACGTCATAGCCGCTAAGCCACCACGGCGGGTCAGAGCAGTGTGATGTTATAAGTAACCATTAGCACCCGATCGCATGCATACTGCTGTCGTGACAACGCGCACTACTTCTTTGAGACCTTAGCAGCTATGTCACGTGCCAGTTTCTCGCAGCCTTCTCCCGTGACAGCTAGCAGTTTGAGACATTGTGTTGGCCTTCGGCCCCGCAGGCGGGATCGGTCCACTTTCCCCAGTCCTTACTTCGTAGCTGCCATCGCTGATCTGCGCTACATTCTACCGCTTTCATGAGCGGCCTAGGTTGAACAGGTTTTAGCCTTTCTTCAGCGGAGTACGCATGTCGTCATCGTTTTACCATACACAACGTGACATAGATCATTGATACCTACGATTGTATAACACTTAGTCGAAGATGACGTTACAATTCACGCGTCTGGCTTGCGTCCCCTGCAGAACCTATGTAGAACCCCAAAATCGCCATGTGGTTAACTCCCGTGAAGCGGCTTTAGTATAAATCGTGTGGTCGCTGCCATGCAATATTCGTCACCATCGTCGTCGTCTTCACATACGGCGATCGTTTCCCAAACACAACTGGTCGACTCGCACTAACAGGTTGCACGACGTGGTAACGCCTTGCAAAACTCCAGTCGACGCTGGATAGACAGCTATCTGTAAAATTTTTCGCACATCGATTCCCACAGTGCCTCAGATATGCACGTTTTTCTTCCTTTCTTTTATTTATTTGTGTGTTTTTAGCTAGACAGCAGCAGCAGCGCTCAGCAGCTACGGTCTCTGAATTTTTAAAGCTTCGCTTTAAAAAATTCAGAGACCTTCCGCTACTTTGACTATGGAAGCCAGCGAAGCTGTGACTATGGTGGGTCTGTTGAATTGAATATTCCCCACGATGAGAATGGGCGTACTGTCGTTGGGCATCACCCCACCGAACATGTCTATCATGAATGTTTCGATGTCTTTCGTATGCATTGTAGGGGGAATGTACACAGTCGTTATCACCGTACCGTCGAAGCGTTTTTATAAAACATGGCTACGCCAATAGCGGCGCGCACACAAGCGCTAACGCTCTCACGTAGTCATCAGGGTGACCTACGTCAGGTAACGAAGAAGCAAACGTAAGATCCAGCGAAAACCGCGGTATAATGCACACTTCTTTACTATCCTAAGTTTGAAAACGCTGCCAACACGGCGTTTTCATACGACTCCACGAGGTGGCGCGACGTGTCTGAAATTGTTGTGCACTGCACTACCGGTTGTCTACGGACGCAATTTTCTGGAACCTAACTTATAACAGCTTCGCTGTAAAACTCGTTACATATGACGTATTTCGAAATTTGGAGCGGTGGCATCGCCGTTATTGCAAAGAGCGTTAACGGCCCGTGAAATGCGCGACTTAATTCAATAGTGTACCTTGAAAAATGACAATATTGCAGGTTTCTTTTCTTGTCGCGATACTAGAAGGCGCACAGCGGATCCGACGTTCTTTGATTGCGCTTGAAGGTTCTAATATTTATTTATGTAAAAAGAAAAGCAATTTGACAATAATCGCCCATGCAGCTTGAGCTGTAATTATGGTTGTGAAAAGTGTAGTCATGCTTGTGCGGCAGAATCGGCTGATGTCTTGTAGAAATGTTTTCAATGTCCCAGAGTCCGGAAATATTATTTTGTACGGCGTTTGGCTTCCCTTTGTGAACGCTTTGAGTGCCTCAGAAATTCGAAATTGCGCCGAGAGCTATTTCGTGGTCCGTTTTGGAAAATGATGTCTCGCTCAACAAGTGCGAGGCGCGGAGGTGGATTGCTGAATCCGGTACGTACGCGAAGGCAGAATAAAAAAAGTTGTGCCGCAGATTTCATTCTCCCATTCCTATGCGTTCGTTGACGCGCTACGTAGCAAACGAACTGCATTTTCACCTTTGCTTTGTATGCTGTAGACACACCTATGCGAGTTCCCATACGAGGTGTTCGATCCCCACGAGACATGGCCTTTTGGCGTCGTCATAATCTTAATTTGAGCCGCGATTGCCGGTTCACCCTCTTACGAATTGATTCGCACACACAGCGTACAGCGCGCGGCGATGATTTTATCGCCATCGGACATTATACGAAACCTCACGACGACGGCGACGGCGACGCTGACGGCAGAAATGTGCTTGGAGTGCCCATATAGTTGCTATCGCAATAAGAAAAAATACACAGCTTCCAATTCTGCTTCGCTTCTCAACGCTGTTGGCGCTTTTGTTAGGATTCCTCGTTCGGCATGCGCTCGTTGCCTAAGAGTCAGAACATATTTGAGGAACCAGAGGAAATGTTTGTGACGTACTGCAAGTAAGTGTATAGGTAAGCTGACGTGCTTTACTGAACGCACGCTTCCGCTTCAAGAGATCAGTGATATCAAAGAGAAATGAAGTTTAGGTGGAGAAAAATGAAGAAATAGTAGTACGCCTCATATTCGTAAGAGCGTCCACAGGCAAAGATGTTTATGGTGGGCAACAAAAATTCAATTATGAGGTTTGACATGACGAAATTGCGCAGTGGGTAATCAGGGATACCGTAGCGGAGGGGTACAGAATAATTTTTGCCACCTGGAATTTTTGCATGTTCATTGAATGCAAGGTACGCCTGGTTTTGTTGCGATAGCAATTATATGGACACTCAAAGCGGATTTCTGCCGTCGCCGTGAGGTTCCATATGACGTCAACGATCCAATGATCCATCCGCCGGGTCTTCTGGATATCGTTCTGGTGCTGGATCGTCGCCGTTGGTGGTTTCCAACTCCATGACGGTGGTCAAGGGTGTTCGTGGTGGTGTACTAGGTTGGCAGTCCATGGTAGCCAAGCGTGACCACGCCTAGGCTTAGCTCGAGCACGGCCTGTGCGGTGACTCAGAGACGCCGCGAGCGTCCCTGCTCCATCGGTGGTGATCTTGACGTCGCCGAGGAAAGCCGCGGGAAGCGTTCGTTGTCGAGGTCGGAATCAGGCGAAGAAACGTGCGTGAGACGCTGTAGCGTCTCCCGTAGACGGCCACGGCGGGCAGCAAACGCACGCTCTGCGCCGTGCTCCCTGAAGGGCTGCAGAATTAAGCGTCTCTTTCCTCCTTTACAATCACCATATACATAGAGCAAACGCGACTTCTTTCGTCGCGCGAAAGGCCGTGGGGGGACGGAAGGGTGGGAGGGAAGCGACGTTTAGCTGCGGAACCAAATGTGTAATTATATAAAAACGTTGCGAGGCAAGGCGATGGTAAAGACTTCCGACGCTGCTCGACGACTGTCCCATTCTGATGTCGTCGAAAACCTCCGAGCTGCCCCCAGATGCGCCGGCAACAGTCACCAATGCCACGCGCGTTCGGTGCGAACGCGGGCAAAACGTTGACGGCGTCGACAACAGTTCTGTTCGTTGCTGGTGCTGCTACACGTCGAAGTTTATACAGCTGATAAAACTACTATCCTTACTTCGTATAGCTCTCTACTAATTTGCTATGGAAATTGATGCTTCGCCTTTTGGGTGAAACTGCGACATTTTTAGCATTCCGCCCAAATCGGAATGAGACAACTGTGGCGAGGAACCTAACCCATGACCTCGTGCTGAGCATCCAAATACCGTAGTCACTGATCTACCTTAGGGGGTCGGCTAAGCCACACGACCGCTGTAATATCCGATCTCATTTTCCTTTTTCTTGCATACGAATTGGTCAGATAGGCAGTTAGGCAAGTAGGTTCCTGTCTCGCCTGGGTTTGAGCCCCTTCGATAAAAATAAGATTGTCACCGATGGTGCGATCCAACATTGGTCATCAAGCACAGCAGTCAATTGAACTCTAGTGTTTTACGAGCCAAAATCCCGATTTGGTTATGAGACACGCCGTAGTGGGGAGATTGCGGATTAATTCTGGCCACCTAGGGGATCTTTACCGTGCCCCCAATGCACCGGACGCGAGTGTTCTTTCATTTCGCGCCTATCGAAATGCAGCCGCCACGAGGGCTATTTTATCCCGCCATCACGTGCTTAGCAGTGCAACGTCATATGTACGCTAAGCCACCACAGCAGTTTGATGTTATAACCATTAGCACCTGATCGCATGCATACTTCTGTCGTGACAACGCTCACTACTTCTTTGAGACCTTAGCAGGTATGTCACGTGCCAGTTTCTCGCATCCTTCTCCCATGACAGCTAGAAGTTTGAGACATGGTGTTGGATTTCGCCCCCACAGGCGGGATCGGTCCACATTCCCCAGTCCTTTCCTTTTAGCAGCTATCGCTGATCTGCGCTACATTGTACCGCTTTCATGAGCAGCACAGGTTTAACAGGTTTTAGCCTTTCTTCAGCGGAGTACGCATGTCGTGGTCCTTGTACCATACACAACGTGACATAGATCATTGATACCTACGATTGTATAACACTTACTCGAAGATGACATTACAATTCCCGCGTCTCGCTTACGTCCCCTGCAGAACCTATGTAGAAACCCAAAATCGCCATGTGGTTAACTCCCGTGAAACGGCTGTAGTATAAATCATGTCGTCGCTGCCATGCGATCTTCGTCACTATCGTCGTCGTCCTCACACACGGCGATCGTGTCACAAACACAACTGGTTGACTCACACTAACAGGTTGCACGACGTGGTAACGCCTTGCAAAACTCCAGTCGACGCCGGACAGACAGCTATCTGCAAAATTTTTCGCACACCGATTCCCACAGTGCCTGAGATAGGCAGATTTTTCTTCCTTTCTTTTATTTCTTTGTGTGTTTTTGAGCTAGACAGCAGCAGAAGCGCTCAGCAGCTACGGTCTGCAATGCCCAGAAGAGAACTCCTAGACAGCTTCGCTTAAAAAAAATTCAGAGACCTTCCGCTACTTTGAAGATGGAAGCCAGCGAAGCTGTGACTATGGTGGGTCTGCTGGTTTGAATATTGTCCGCACGATCAGAATGGGCGTAATGTCGTTGGGCATCACCCTACCGAACATGTCTATCATGAATATTTCGATGTCTTTCGTAGGCGTTGTAGGGGGAACGTACACAGTCGCGATCACCGTACCTTCAAGCGTTTTATAAAAGATGGCTACGCCAATAGCGGCGCGCAAACAAGCGCTAACGCTCTCACGTAGTCATCAGGGAGATCTACGTCAGGTAACGAAGAAGCAAACGTAAGATCCAGCGAAAACCACGGTATAATGAAGACTTTTTACTATCCTTACTTTGAAAACGCTGCCAAATCGGCGTTTTCATACGACTCCACGAAGTGGCGCGACGTGTCTGAAATTGTTGTGCACTACACTTCCGGTTTTCTAGGGACGCAATTTTCTGGAACCTAAAGTATAACAGCTTCGCTGTTAAACACGTTACATATGAGGTATTTCGAAATTTGGACCGGTGGCATCGTGGTTATTGCAAAGAGCGTTAACGGCCCGTGAAATACGCGACTTAATTCAATAGTGTACCTTGAAAAATGACAATCTTGCATTTTTCTTTTTCTTGCCGCGCTACTAGAAGGCGCACAGCAGATCCGACGTTCTTTCATTGCGCTTGAAATTTCTAATATTTGTTTATGTCAAAATAAAAGCAATTTGACAATAATCGCCCATGCAGCTTGAGCTGTAATTATGGTTGTGAAAAGTGTAGTCATGCTTGTGCGGCAACATCGACGGATATCTTGTTAGAAATATTTTCGATGTCCCAGAACGCAGAAATGTTATTTCTTACGGCGTTTGGCTTCCCTTTGTGAACGCTTTGAGTGTCTCAGAAATTATATTGCCATTATATATTTTCATTTTTGTGCAGCAAAGTGGTGCGAGCGCTGCTTGGGAGTCGCTGAAAACTACGCACTTTTGCACCTGTCTTGCAAGTTTCATCACACATAAGATAACGAATAGTTAAGCCGTCGTTGATGGTGTTGCATGTGATGACCGAAATGGTTTTTGGTTACCAAAGTATGCATGAGAAATGCTGGATTCGCAGAATGTTCTGGGAAAGAAGCCCGCAAATACATGCGAAATGCCTCGAGCGGCTCGGAAAAAACGCTTTTGTTTTCCACGTAGTGAGCAACAGAAAGCTGCATCGGGAGTTTTAACAGCGACGCAGTTTAATAAGCCGGCCGTGATGTGTGGTTCGTATTTCGTATCAAACTGCCGCGCCGTAGCCATGGCAACCAGGAGGGCGGCGACACTCAGGAGGGCGGCTCGGCGCATGCGCACGCGGTTCTCCTCCTCGCCAGCTACCTCCCTTCCTGCCCCCTGCCTCTCGTCTCTCCGCGGCGCGCTGAGCCAGGAGAGGAAAAAAAAAAGCTCATTAGCCCTTCCCCTGTCGAGAAACTGAGGGTAAGCAAAGCTTGTCGTTTGTGTATGATCTTCGTGGTGATTTTTTTTCTTTCTCTCTCTCTTTCTGTATTTCTCTCTTTTCCTCTCTCTCTCTCTCTATCTTTCTTTCTCTCTCATTCTCTATTTCTTCTTTGTTCCTGGTATGTGCCATTGAGCTTGGACCTTTTCTGCACTATCGCCAGGATCGACCCACTTTTCAGCGTGACACCGCCGCCGCCACCACCATCACCACCACCACCGCCGACACTTGTGAGCCTATAAAGCTTCGCTTAAAAAGGCGAAAGCTTGCACTAGGCCGCGCAATGCTCAAGACACAGCGAAGCTGGCCGATTGATTGCGTCTCTTGGTTGTAGCTAGGTTGAACTTGGCTATGTCGAGGTTTATACTTGGTTGTAATTAGGCCTATACTCGTGTACGTCATCTGTCCTAGTAATGGAAAGGCTGCGGTAGTACTGAAAGGTGCGCGGTGGTAGCGCGACGGTGCGGGGGAGCATGACGTCATACGTCATACATGACGTCATACCAGCTGTGGCGGTGGTGGCAGCATGGCGTGGCATGATGGCGCGGCGCACCTTTCCAGCACTACCGCAGCCTTTCCAGTACTAGAACAGATGACGTACACGAGTGTAGGCCTATGTAGTACAACGAAGTTTAAACCTCGACATAGCCAAGTTCAACCTAGCTGCAACCAAGAGACGCAATCAATGGGCCATCTTCGCTGTGTCTTAAGCTTTGCATGGCCTAGTGCAAGCTTTCGCCTTTCTTTTTTCATGTTGCTCTACAGTTTTCTCTCTCACAATTTTCAGTTAATTATAGTATTTCAGAAGTTGAATTATTAATTAAGAATAATTAGGTAACTAGACGAAATGCAAAAAATAATCTTAGTAGCTCCAAACGACGGCAAACTACAGTACCTTGGTTCTGCAATACCTACGCGACATTTGAATATTTTCAAATCTTGCAGCATGGTAGTTGGAATGCCCTGTATATTTATCTATCCTTAGCAGGTGCTCTTAAACAACAACAACAACAAAAAAAAAAAACACAACACTTTTCCAAATATTGCTACACAAATAATTCAGTGGAATGCCAGGAGCCTATTTCAAAATCTAGAAGATGTCAAAGATCCACTAAATGAATATAACGCAAGACTGCTCTATGTTCAAGAAACACATTTAAAGTCAACACTCAAGAACTCTTTAAGCAATACATAGTTTTACGTAAATATCTAAATAATGGTAACTCTTCTTTAGACGGTCTGGTAATCATAGCACAAACGTCAGTTGCATGCCAGCATGTGTTTCTCCAGGGCTGTTCGGGCTATATTTTCCCACCAATTTGTAAGTATTTGATCCATGTACAGGGTGTCCCAGCTATCACGCAGCACGATTTTAAGAAATAGGAGCGGCGTTACGCGAAGCAAACCTAGTGCGTATTGTTTCCAGTACAGTGGAGTAGCCGCCAGTAATTTTTTCGTTGCTGAGATTTAATTAGCTCATTTTATTAATTATCTAACTCGAGAAGTACTGCCCCAATTATCAAAGTGCCAATGAGAAAATTGTAGAGCAACATGAAAAACTACCGTTACAGCTTTCTGTTGCTCAATACGTGCCACATAAATGTGTTTTTCCGATTGTGAAAGATGCCTCCCAATACACGCAGAATTACCGCGCGACTGGTCGCTCGAGGCACTTTGCGTGTATTCGCGGGCTTCTTTCACGCTCGAAAAAAACACTTTTATGTAGCACGTACTGAGAAACAGAAAGCTGTATCGGTAGTTTTTCATGTTGCTCTACAATTTTCTCATTGACGCTTTGATAATTATAGGGCAGTACTTCTCGAGTTAGATAATTAATTACAATTAGCCAATTAAATTTCAGCAACAAAAAAATTACTGGCGGCTACTCCACAGCGCTGGAAACAATACACACTAGGTTTGCTTCGCGTAACGCCGTTCCTCTTTTTTAAAATCGTGCTGCGTGATAGCTGGGACACCCTGTATGCGTCGACTAATGAATGGTTTGACGCAGCAGAGTTTGAAAAGCTGATTGACCTGCTTCCTGACCCCTGTATAATAATCGGATAATTTAATGCTCACAGCACATTCTGCGGCGACTCAAGATGTGATGCGAGGATCGGACAATAGAAAAGTTCCTTTAGTCATCTGGAGCCTGTCCCTTTTAAAAGGCAAAGCCAACTTTTTACAGTGCCACACACAACACGTATTCATGTATAGATTTAGCCATAGGGTCCTTAGATAGTTTGCTTCGCGTAACGCCGTTCCTCTTTTTTAAAATCGTGCTGCGTGATAGCTGGGACACCCTGTATGCGTCGACTAATGAATGGTTTGACGCAGCAGAATTTGAAAAGCTGATTGACCTGCTTTCTGACCCCTGTATAATAATCGGATAATTTAATGCTCACAGCACATTCTGCGGCGACTCAAGATGTGATGCGAGGATCGGACAATAGAAAAGTTCCTTTAGTCATCTGGAGCCTGTCCCTTTTAAAAGGCAAAGCCAACTTTTTACAGTGCCACACACAACACGTATTCATGTATAGATTTAGCCATAGGGTCAACATCACTTCTTCCATACTTGTAATGAAGAGTTATTATTAATACATATGGGAGTGATCATTTCCTAACGCAATTTGTATATTTGGTATAGTGCTAGTTGTTCAACAGCTATATTCAACATCCCTCGTTTTCTAATTACACCACCTGCTGCCAACTATGTTATAGGGAGCGTAAGCAGCCATGGAGAGTATTCGACGTATGCTTTCCAAAACTCATTCCTGGGAAGAATATACAAGTGGGTTTGAATTTCTTTCGAGGGACGTTTGTCCCTTTTCAATATGTCTAAAGCCAATGGGTGGCCATCGTGTGCGATTGGAAGCCGGAAAAAAGGGACCCACTAGTTATGAAACTGGATTTTACAGTTGTTCGACATACACAATAATTCCTTATACGTGAGTTCGATATATCCATGTTCGACTGTATTGCACAAATTAGGAGACAAAACATATATACTGAAAGATGCATTTTCTGGTATAACGTGAAGGCTGTGATATATTATTATTGAGAGCAAGCCTGTGCCAAATGTGACTGAATAGTCGCGTTTACATGAATGCGACAGTGGCGCATCGCTTCGCATTTCTAGCGCATCGCATTCATGTACACAGTGGTAATGCGCTACGAAGGCACATCGCATTAATGCGCGAGTGGTAGATTTACGGGCGGGAGTCGACTCACGCACGTGGCGCTATGTTCTCCGCAGAGTTAATGCGCTACATGTAAACGGCGTCGCATCGCCTTTCCCAAATGCGCTTGGAAATGCGATGCGCTACTATCGCATTCATGTAAACGCGGCTAATATCTGCATAATAAACGTGTTACACAGGAAATCAAAACGTGCCCAACGCCAGCACAATTATTTAGTCACTAGCGTACGCATTTCATCATCACTTTGCATTCGTATCAATAATGCCAAGACTGAAGTATAAAACCCAGCCCGGAAAACCGGCTGAGCACTACAGGCAGTTAAGATAGCATGTTCTATGTGTCCCTTGCGAGCAGAAAATGGCGCGCATGGAGTTTTCAAATGCTAGTTTCTATCTTGGCTCCACGCAGATATTTATACTTGCTACTAGTTCACGTAACATGTTGCTGTCTTGTTCCTATTGCCAAGAACCCGTGGAACTGTTGTCTAAGAAGTTATTGCTGTGCCCGCCAGCCATTTCCCGAATGGCTGATGTTCTTAATGGACGTGTCGTTATATATTGCCATCTATTCCATGCCTTGCGTTGTAGTGATTTTTGTGTGCAGTTTGTGTCCCATTCTGTCCAACGTATATAGCTCTTAAAATGGAACCACTGTTTTTCTTTCGCTGAATTCTGATGACAGATACAAGTATTAGTCCCTGTTTTTACCCGAAGTGCCTTAAGAATGGCGGGACATTTTAGTGAACGGCGAAAAATAAATTGCCCACAAAAACGCGGCACCCACATTGGAGAACAAGTTATTCTTTTCTTGAATTTATTATTCCACCATACAAATTTCACCATACTAATGACACGTGTGCGCGCAGTTTAGTTTCTGTAACTGCTCTGTACTTGACCAAATGGTGACCTAAGGATGATGGCAAAACAAGAATAACGATTCACGACGTTAACCGGTTGTTATTTGGTTGATGCCAACGCTTTCGGTCTCTTTTTTTGTGTTAATATGTTCTCTGTCAGTTCTGAATGGAAGTTTCACGGTGGTGCATGTTGCAGTGCCTTACTACGATGGCATTCGCAGCCATAAATGCCTTGCAATTTGACTCCCGTGCTCTGTGTACCTTATATTGTGCTTTCAATTGCTCAAAGGAATTGCGACGTTATGTTTTTCAGCGCAAGGACCCTTAAATCCACTCGCTGGTGTCCCACAAACAACCACCCGCAAAATCATCGTCGTCCTTCTTGTGGAATGAGCCATTCTTAGAGAGGGCGGCAGCCTGTTTGCTCCCTAGCTATTGCTTCGGTTTGTTGTTGTTTCAGTAGCTCATGTTTCAAGTGCCCCTTTTTGTGTTCATAAAGTTCGGGTACAAATGTGTGCCGTTTCACAGCTTACTGCAGAATTCAGGCTTTCGCGACGTATGCGACATCAAAACAACAAATTCTGTGCGACCTAGACCCATCAGGTTAGAAATTGACTACTTTGACGCTTTTTTGAGGCCCAATGAATATACAACCTGCCACTGTTTCTTGAAAACAAGTCAGGATTTGTAGAACACTGCAGCCAACGGTAGCACATTGGCATAAATCTTGCTTCAATGTTCTCTTGCCTGCCGTATTGAGGTCGTAGCCGTGTGCCACCCCGTTTCGGACTGACAGTTGGGGCAATCCACATCCCCAGCGTGGTAACAAAGAATGGGAAAACAAGACGATCAGGTTACGAAGAATAATGTAGCAATAAATGGGTTCATGTTCTTAGGCAACAACAAGAACAAATGGGTTCTAGCTACAGTACCGTAGTGAAATCTTTACATTGGCACAGTCGAAAACAGGAACCTGGGGCGACGAAAAAGATGAACACGAGGGACTAACCTTCATCGAGGGCTAAAGAGCAAGTGACGAAGAAGATGTAGAGCTGCCGGAAGACGTCACCAGGCCTGATCATTGACGAAACTGGAGGATGCGAAAGGTATTTACGTATGTACTTCTGCAAGAGGTACCGACAAAGGCGACTAAAAGGAGTAACTAAAAATGTATGGCATTTGTCGCACCGTTCTACATCAACGAGTATAATCGGTTGCCATTTGGCTCGAATTCTAGGTCGTGATTCCAAAAGATGATGAACGAAACGCTGAGCAACTCATTGAAAAATTTGGGAATGTATATGTGTGTGATATCGTTGTCTACTCCAGGACAAGGGAAAACCAACAGGAACATTTATGTAAAGTTCTCGAAGCACAAAGCGTCCCAACAGATGCAAGTTATAAAAAGGTAAGCGAGTTTATTTTACAGCGTTAGCTATTACGGGCTCGTTTCAATAATCATTTATGTTGGTAATGTTGTCTCATTGAATTTGCATTGAAGTTGCCTTTGGGTTCCACCATGCGTCCACGACATGTAGCAGTTGCATCACATCGTGCCAAGCGTCAAGGAATGTGACATGTGCGCCGCGTAGTCTTGATAGCTGTGCTTACTCTTCCGTACACGTTATGGCGCCTCATCGCAAGGCACGAACCGCTGCTGTAGAAGCGAATCGTAGAGCTACGCGCGCGCCTGCAACCAGGCAACGTCGGGCTCACCAGCAGCACAAGCCGCAGCTCGCCGTCGACGGCGGGAGGACAGTTAAGTTCGTTCTCGTGGAAACGACGCAAAGAGGATTCGCCGCGATGACCGTATAGTGCGTGCTGCCGAAAATGGACCTCTTATGGAGCCACTCCTCCAGCTTTCGCTACAACGATGCTGCGTGTGCCGCGCAGGCCTGCGACCTCCTTTTTTTTTTTTTCGTGCAACAAGGTGATTTTTCTTGAAAGGATGTTTGACGGTAAAACTAAAAGCACCAAGGAAGAGAGCGTTCAACGCATCCAGAAACAGGTAAAAGGGCATGATGTTTATTCCCGGCGTGTGTTTTTGGGACTGACAGGCCATTTGTGTGCATTCGTAAGAAACTACGCCAGAATGACGAAATGTCTCACTGTACTGATCCAAAAGGGTGTGCCATTTATGCTGGCCGCAGAAGGCGAGAATAGCTAAACCGAGCTTGTACGCATCACTTCATCGGACCCTGTATTAATGTTCCTTGCCTTCAAGCTGCCCTTTGAGCTCTATACCGGCGCATAATATTATGGAGCAGGTGCCATACTCTACCAGTGTGGTGCTACAAAACACCAAGAAAGGAACTGAGGGTAGTAGGTTACTACTCTTGCACAGAATTAATCGGTACCTCAAAGGAAAAAAAATATATATTATAGATTTATATATATATATTATATATTATATATATATATATATATATATTGAAATTAAAAGAAGTGCAGGCGCACGTAGAAAAGCATGCGCCTTCACTTCGTTTAATTTAATAAACACCGCATCCGAAAAACTACTTGCTTCGTATGCATATACAGTATATATACAATCATGACCACATAAAGCCAAGAGACAATGAAGCAAGGAAGGCATCGGAGAAATTAAGTGCGGCTGAAATTAGAATGTAGAAAATAATGAAGACCAGGGAAATGAAAGTGGACAAAAAGATAACTTGTCACCGGCGGGAGCCGAACCCGCAACCTCCTCATTACGCGTGCGTTGCACTACCAATTGTGCTATACGGTGACGGCCATCACTTCGTCCACTAACTTGGGTATTTATTTTGACTAGATATAGCCCTAGGAGTGTTATCCAACGCCACTCAGAACCACGGTGGGCGGATGTGGAACATATTTTTTAGCTGTTTTATGACATTGGGAAACATTGCGGATAATGGCAGTGTGACACTCTGGAACGCATTAATAAGTGTCTTTTTTACAAAGGTCACAAATAAGCTACACATATTAAACATTCGTTGTTATGCACTCACAACACGCTTCCTACTTAAACAAAATATAAACACCGTAGCTAGCGTGGTTCACCGACAAGACCGGGGAAAAGCAGCTACATGCCTTGTATATAACGCGACAAAATTGGGTGGACATGAGTATGCAGTAATTATTTTCAAAGCACATAATAAGCCTACAAACTTCAAAGTTTCGGTGCACGACCTCCATGGAGTGGCCACCATTTCCCAAAAATAATCTCTGCCGTTTTTGATCCTCTCAGTGAAACGAATAAACTTTGGGGGCGTTTCAAATAACGTCTCCAAATGTGCCAAAAAGGAGGATTTTAGCATTTTCATTTAACTTCTAACTGAGGTGGACTCTTCACAATGTGTCCGCGTGTTGCCCCTATAGCACTCGCCACATTTTCTCAAAATATAAACTTAGTGGATTACGTAGTTTTTCAAGAGAAAATACTGAGGACTGGTTTATAATGATTTCGGTACTTCCGGTCGCTTACATTCGCGATAAAACTTTTTCAAAGCTAACGTGCGAGTGCGTCCCTTGTAGGAAGCACAGCGAGTCTAAGTCTTCAAAGATCAACGGTTACAAAGACTGCGGTGGGCGCAACGAGGCGCCAATGAAAGAATAAACAGCCGGTTGTCTGGTCGCGTTTATACGATAGAACGAAGGAGCACTAAGGAAGCGAAGCAGCAGAAAGGGTAAGAAAAGAACGCTGCAGCTTTCATTGACTGGAAAACCGCGCCGTGGCTCGGTCTCCGCTGTACGTAATGCACGGTCCGGTGAGTCTCAATGGGCTGATTCCGTTGTAAGGGAGGGAAGCGCTCGGTGGCGTGGGCGTCGGCACTGTCATAGCACATGCTAGAGCGCGTCCACACAAAGTGTTTAAAGAAGAAAACTGCATGGATAACTTTTCGTTTAGGACCTTCAAACTCCTTTTGTTATCCACCAACTTCGTCGCGCCTCCGGTCCCTATTAAACCTGCGTTAGGAGAATAGAGGCGTTGAGGTGAGGTAGTCAGTGCGATGGTCTCGAAAGGAGACTTGAAATTTGATGCTGCTTGGTTTAAGCATGAGTAGTCTTCATTTAAATCCCGTTTTGAAACGTCGAAAAAAAGAAAAAAAAGTTTTTGCGCACTTTTTTATAGGTGTCTAAGTTCTACTCTTCTCCTAAAATTATGATGCCCAAGTGGGCAAGTGTACCTCAGCTACTGAATGAGCGAGCGAAAGAGCACCGGAGGCTATGTTGAACGAGCAAATAAAATGGTTTCCAGAACTACGTGTGACATCCCCAAAAAGGGGTGTTTCTTAAAGGTTGCGTTATTTCGAACGTTTTTAGAAACGAAAAAATATTGGAGGACGCTAAAGAGTGGAACGCAGTATCATTGAACGATACTTGACTGCTTCTCACGCTTCCCGGCAACTACAGCTTATGTAACCATAATGTTTACCGGGAAACGCTGATGGCGAACGCTATGCACGAAGGCGAACTTTCTGGTAGAAACGTGGCCTCTGGCGTGGGCCGATCCCGAGAAAATTACGGCATTTTCAGTTTTTTTGTTATTGCTTCGCACTTTTATTATTTTAGTCTGAGAAGAGAGAGAGAGAGATAAATGAGATGGGAAAGGCAGGGAGGTTAACCGGAAGGTAGTCTGAGAAGATTTAACATAAGAGGCATGCGCTGTCGGGGTTTTGCTTCATAACATCTGTTTATGAGCTGTCATTCTCAAAATTCCGAACAATACTTTTGACGCTAATGTAAGACAAGTTATGAGCAACTTTCGTGATAGAATGGTGTGGCAATATAACCCGCATATACCGCCTGTCATATAGCAAGGCACGACATATACATATTCTTAAATATATATGGGGATTTTCGCTCACTGGACGCCGGCGCCGACGCCGGAGTTTCTGTGAAATGGGGCCCTTAACGCTATCGCATTAAAATGGGGTTGTTTGATCCATCGTGTGAAGTTTCATATAATGCTATGCAGCACAAGCTGACGCCCAGTAATTTTACTTTAAACGCTGATGTCCAGGTAGTTGCGTGCTGTTCTTTTTCGATCTCAGCTAACGCAGCTGTAGCTATGAGATCTGGAAATAACGCAGACACACACTATTTCTGACTCGCCACAGAAGACATAGCGGAAAGCAAGAGTCGCATATATTCAGAACGCCTGGGGCCGCTTGAGGGAAGCGTCAAAGCACCGGGTAAATTTACCGAACGGTCATGACCTTTGACGAGCCACGTCCTTCAACAACTAATTATACAATTGAATTGGACTTTCATTGAATTGCTGTGATTTGTCTTTATAATATTAATGAATAATTTAAGAATAATTTAGGTTCTAATGTGTATTATGTGACCAATTTTGTGAGTTGTGACCTATTTTGTGAGTTGTCTCTTCTGCATTTATGAGAGATGAATAATGTTTGAATTTGTTTCAAGTAAATTTTCTTGTGAACCATTTTAGTGCATTTACGCCACCTGACTCTCTGGCATTATTGTTCTACTAAGTTTGATTTCTTCAGAACCGGCTTGTAATATTATTTTTAGTATATGTTCCGTATGAAAAAAAAAAATGTAGCTGGCGCCACCCAGCGTTGCAACCATCTGTCACATCGTGCAGCCATTCGTGCAGTCACATCGTGCAGTCACATCGTGCAGTCACATCGTGCAGCCATCGTGCAGCCATTAGTGCAGCCATCTGTCACATCGACATCTATAACTGTACTGGCATCTTGCATAAATGTTGGCTCTGATGTTCACACAATCGCTCCGGAATTCCTCGGCGCCAAATACGATTTGGTGCAACATTATTTTTGTAATACTATTTCTGTGTTTTATTGCAATCCATCCTGCTGTACGCTCAACGCGTCGGCTCCATTTGCTTTATAGCACACCATTATTACGTGCCTATATGTCCATCACCTCGAATGTGCTGTTAAGTTGGGATGTGGATTTCGTATTCGGTTTTGATCCGACGAGCGCCCTTTGCACACGCTCTTAAAACACCCTATCCATAGCCAGGAGGTAACATACAGTTGTCGCGTGTCAGGTGATCTGATATAATAAAAACGTCAACAATACCACTGCAAGCATTCCTAATGTAAGAAACATCTACGCACCGGCTTCTTCAGGTCAAGTGATTGCTTGTTGTCATGAGGAATAGCACCTTGATGTCCATATAATACTTTGTACGCATAACTGACGCGATGCTATACAATCTTAAAGACCAATGCGTTGTTAAATATGCTTACGCGAGTACTCAATGTAGAGGGGAGGTACATAGAGGTGAGATGAGATATATCTCAAGGGAGATAATTTACAACACTTCGTGCACACGTTAGGTGATACCAGCGTTTGGTTTGCGTGCGTCACTGTTGTTGCAACGCCGATGTGACATGCCGTGATTCACAGCTCTGCACAAACGGTTCGAGCCGTTAGCGATATTTTTGTATAGTACAGGAAGGTAATGAGTTATAGAGATAAAATTAATGAAAGGGCAAACATTGGGGGCGAAATGCAAGAACACCCGTGTACCGTGCATTGGGTGAACGGTAGACGGTAAGGAACCCCAGGTGGGCAAAATTACCCCCAGTACGACGTTACTCATAATTAACCCTAGAATGTAAGAATACTTATTAGTTAAATACCGATAGCCAAGTTTAAAACCAAGGTAAGGAATGTGGCGGCATCTTTCGTCTTTCCGTCTAGTTCTTTCCTAACATGGCTGCTGTTAGCGCTGACTGCCACCTCACGCTTGCTGCACCCGTTACTTACGTTTCTTTTTTCTTCGGATTAAGACATCACATTCCACGGAGAAAAGCTGAAAGCGTCACCTGTCGCAACGAATCGAAGTGGATGAAGACCAAGGAAATAAATATAAGAAAAATTGGAGACGAGCGATGCCATCGCTACACGAAATTCCGGCCAAGTCAGATCGCTTCCGTGTTAGCAGAGTTGAATACCTCTGGTCTGTTTAATTGTGAGAGATCCGCGTTTCATAATACGCTTCTTTTTGTCATCCTTCCACAGTAACTCTCCCCGTCTCTCCTCTATCACGTGTTCCGTCTCTTCCTTCGTTCATCTCCTTCTCTTGAATGCAAGAGAAGACGCAAGATCGCAAGCATTATATTTTCCTGTGAATCACGTCACATATAAATGTTCATAGCCTTCTTTAACTAAGTTTGGAGAAGGAAAAAGAAGTCAAGAAAGCAGTACTGCTAAGGAAAAGCAATCGTATGCCGAGCTTAATCTAATAAAATGCGACACCTCGTGAAAACTGTATTAGAACTTACCCAAAAGATACTTATACAAAGCTTGGTCAACTTATTGATCTTCTCTATAAGTATGGACCCAAAATGCCAAGAACTGCCGTCGAAAGGTTGAATTTTTCATAGATAGCTTGTATTGCGCATCACCGCCCACCCCTTATGTAATGCTCCACCGGCGCTCTTGAGATATAATAAATAAATAAATAAATAAATAAATAAATAAATAAATAAATAAATAAATAAATAAATAAATAAATAAATAAATAAATATCTGCACCGCTTGGAATGTCATCGTTTAACTTAATTATAATTTGCTGAGAAAGGCAATAATAGAAAATGTACTAGTTACATTACTCACTGTAAACAATTAATGTAAGTGTAACTAGTGATGTAATCTCCAGGTAAACCGTAGCACAAATGTACTCGTATTATACTAATTCGGGGGATATTGCCTCCTCGTCCGGCCGCTTTTGCGCATTTCGAAATATCACTTTCCTCTGCAATTCAATATTTCTTCCCCGCATCATATACCGCAGTAAATGCGTTGAGGAGGGATAGTTGCTTGGCGGTGCTTGCGGACATGCTTGCAGGGCGGCCTTATTGCACACACATACAGAAAGAAACACGTCGACTGGACGAGTGCTTGTCGAGTCTACTTGTTTCTATCTCGGTTGGTGCATTAAATCCGCCATGCAATAAAGACAGCAATATACAGCAGCTTCATGCATGCAGTAAGTGAAGACAAATGACTCGTGAATGCGAGGCTTGGTGAGCCTTCAGGATAACCATTTGCGGCTCCTCTCAATCTGTCACCGTTCGAGCGCATCAGCGCATCACGTGACACCGCTAGCAATGACCGTAGATTATGAAAATGCATTGGTTGCCGTCTTGTACGAGGTCCTCTGACATGCGCGCAAGCTATCGCTTCAAAATGCACTAACGAGAAAGCAAAATGCGCATTAGAGAGTGCTGCAGGGACGTTTGATGTGTCAAGAAAACAAAAAACGAATATCCCCTAGCCTTCGCTCATTCTTTCGAAGAGTAGCATCATTTGGAGAACAAAGGATCGCAGGGCTTCTCATATTGACGGGTGCGGCCAGCATAGCATTCACGTGGAAGACAGTGAAAAAAATAGCTAGAGACACTGCTGACTATCAACTGAATGTTTGTGAACAGAAGCGGAACTTAAATAGAGATGCAATTAAAGGTAAAAATTACAAAAGACTGAAAGAAAATAAAAGATCTTGCGCATCTAAATGACACAGTTACACACGAAAGTTAGATTATCGTTTTGTTTTTTTTTTTTTTTTGTTTTTTTTGGGGGGGGGGGGGGGGTCGGGGTAATGTGATTGACGGCGTGCTGACGCAGGAGCTGTCTTTATTGCATATTGCCATGGCCTCTAGGATGACACGTGGGTCTGTGTTAGTCGATAGGTCTTGTCGCACCCGTCCATATACACCAAGTAAACAAACAAAATGCAGGGATTCCGATATTATATATATATATATATTGTTTCTTACCACCCCTCAACCCGTTTAGTATGAATGCGAAGCTCTACCCCCCCATCTATGGACTACTTTACTAATTAAGTACTCATGCTTCACTCTCATAGATGTACGCTTGGTCAGGCTGACTGTCATGGTTACTTCTACCCACCTGTTAGAGGTGTTACGATTCCCTTAGTCCTGTGATGCCCGGACCATGTGTAGTCAATTCCGATTTACTTTGAGCGGCCATGCTCGGACCACGTGCAAAAGCATGGTAATCAGCGTACTTAAGGATCTCGCTCGTCAACATGAATAGACGTGTCAGTCGCGAGGGTCAGAGACGAAACCTGTCGAGCCGCCCTGCAACCCTTCCTCCCCCGCTGAGGACGACGTTCACCCCGTTACGGTCACCTACCATCTTTACTTCGTCTGGTTTGCCCCATCTCCTGCAGCGGGGGGGGGGGGGGGGGTTGCGGAGGGGGGGAGAGGAGAGGGGGATTGTGTGGGGTGGAGGGTATAAGAAAGCCAGCCAGCAGCCACGTGGAAAACACTTTTTGCCCTAGCGTGCATGCACGCTGAACTTGTCTTGTATGTTTTCTTTGAGGCACACCGCTCACCCGTAACTATGTATTAAACTTCTGTTGCTTGTTTTTACGTCGCCTCTACTTCCCTGCCGGACCCTCTCCGATGGTCAGCCTCGTTCGAGCTCCCAGCAGACGCTGTTGAAGGTTCCCCCAAACCCCGGCCCGTAACTGGGGCAAAGTTACCCGGTTTCTTCTTTCTTTTTCTGCTTAAGCTCGGGCCACGTTGAAGAGATCCTGGGTAGACTAACATGTCTCCGTCTTGACGGAACAATAAAATAAAACCAATATTTATTAGTTTAGTTGAGGTGGCATTGCACTTTAGCACGTACTGAGGTTTTTATGAAGACACTACCAGCACATCACGCATCGAGGCAGAAAACATGCATCAGTTTAGCTGATGCTTTCTGGCATTTGTGTCTGCTTGCGATGATAATGTAGTTCCCTCATTGACCTTATAATCGAAATATGAATGAATGAAGGAATTATTTATAATTAATCATAAAACTTCTTTAGCGAAGGGATGTTTAGCGGGGTAGCTAAAGTAGTCGCACTCCAGTAGCTGAGTTGCAGTGAGGTAGAGATACCAAAATTGAACAATGGATGCGAGCAGCTCTATGGGCAGCATAAAAAAATACTGAATAGGTTATATTGCATCGCGAACCATTTTTAGTTTTGTGCAGCTATGTCCACGTTCAAGTCTATTCTAGTGCACTGCACTTGAACTGCCCGCTAGCACGCAAAGGTGTTGAAGTCTGATGAAAGACTAGTCTTCGGTAATAGCTTAAAACAATGTCAATTATCACTTCGCATGCCGAGGGATTTTCATGCCTTACGCATGCATCATGGATGCATGCAGGCCGCATGCAGGAGTCTTTCACTATTCACACTACTTTAGAAAAGCTGGGATGGAGTTAACTATAGCCCAGATTTCTTCATTGCTCAGACACTCTTACAAATTCTTTCCTGTGCTGAGTGCTGAAATAAGGTACTTTCTTGGGGTCGACTTTCTTTGTTTCACGAAAGGCTTCCTTCTTTTCGATAATTCGAAGATGCCCCGAGTATGCGGCAAAGGCAATATTGAACGGGAACGGTGTTATGAATGGAACAAACTGCGATGCGCAGATATAAGATTGCGAATTCGCCACAGTAGTTCAGCGGATATGGCGTTGAGCAGTTGAGTTCGAGGTCGCGGGATCAATCCGACCACCCATGAATGAGCGTGAAGTGCCAAAAAAAAAAAAAACGAAAAAAAAGAAAAGGCGTGCGTTAGGGGTCTCCAGATAGTGAAAATTGTACCCGAGTCCCCCCTCCCTCCAAGGGAGGGGGGACTCATAGTGCCTCATAGTGAGATCATGGTTTTGGCACGTAAAACGGAAGAATTTAGTGTATTTCGTTATGTTCGACTGGCCACATGGCCTATCATGAATACTCCGACTGACAAGGCTGGTGCATAAAATGACCAACTCATAGGCATTACACACGAGTAGAACACACACAAGCACACTGTGGAACAGGAAACTGGAGCGTGTGGAGCAGGCTAGCACATCGAATGAGTTTTAAAGCGGCTTCGTTGCGCGCGGAGAACTAGCAGCACTGATGAAATGTCCGATGCTTTGCGGCTCGGAGGGGTTGTTACTTAAACTTCAATAACCCTTCAATTAGGGGATTGAAAATTAAGAAATGTGCTTCTCCATTTTCACTTCACATCTGTATCTGACACGTGTCCTACACGTAGTATATGCGATTTCACTATCAATCGTTAAACTATTTTGCCGTAGCCAATGGTGCAGTTTGTGTTATACTTTGCATTTGTATATTTCCCAAGGCACATTGGAGCTGAAATCATACTCCTATGTTCAAGAAGGGAACAGACAGAATCGGTGACAGAATGTCCGTGACATATTTGGTAAAGACAGAATCGTTCAATTGATTTTCAATGCTCGAAGGCAAAGAAGCGTGTAATCTGTTTTTAAGTGTGGAAAGGCATTTGTACATAGGATCACTGATCACGAAGAAGGCAACGCCTGCAACGCTGCTTGCCTTCTGACTCAAACAGTAGTGATGACTGCGGGCTATTAGAGCTGTGTACAGTCGGTACCATGCCAACCCCAATAATTTTTGGTACTTCAAGCTTCTCACTAGTCGCTACATTTTCCCGCCCAAGTCGTCCCCTGTAAGAAAGAGTACAGCAGCTAGCACATATAGCAGTTCTCGAGGGTCGCTTCTGGAATTTTGTAAATTAGATTTCTTCTGAATTTCTCTTTCAGCTAGCGACGGTCCCGACTCCCACCAAATTCCAATTCATAGATACGAGTAAAACAGTCCGTTAACGTTACCTAGGATTTTAGGTCCAAAGCCTGGCCCTTCAAAACTGCTGTGGGTTTTGGATATATTGCTCCAATACCTATCAGAAATTGGTTCTCTCGGAAAGCTTTAGCTATTCACTATGGGATATAGAAGATCCTGAATTAACCCACCGTATCACCTGTAAATATAAAGATCGGGTTAACTGCGCATTTGATCAGTTTTTAATATTTTTCTTTTCCACTCTGCCTCTAGAATCTTTGAATCCTTCTTCCATTTCCTCGAGAGAGTATCATATCAGTGGTTGTATACACGCCGGCAAACATGTATGTTTTGTAATAAAGAGCTTCTCTCTCTTCAATCCATAGTTTGTTTCGGTGTGAATTGAATGTTACACTTTCCTACTTCCCTTAGCAAAGACACCGTGCGACTCGCCCTTATAAGCGAAACAAGAAAACTGCAGAAATGTGTCAGGAAATTCTGTTTCTCCCGAGCTCTTGTTTTTTCTCCCTTTGGCTCCCGAGCAGACAAGATGCGTGGCGCGGGAAAGCATGATCCAAATGTTCGGGCTCGAGTGTCGTTCGGAGCGGCCGCTTAGCACAATATGAGCAGTAAGCTCTCCTTGAAGCCGAACGCGTTTCAATAACGCGTGTATTGTAAAGTGCCTTTTATTGCATTTTAGAACGCTGCAAGACAGGCTGCGTGGTCACGAGCTCAGAGTCCACTTCGCTCGGCGCCACTTCGCTCTTCTCGTCCTCGCTCGCTCGTCCAAACGCTGATATATAACAGCGTGTCATTTTATTTTCTGCTTCGCACGAGTCTCGCTTCCTCGATCTTTTTTTTTTCAGTGTGCTTCTATGCGCGCTGTCTGTGAAGCCGCACGCCACGCTCGTATGCCCCATCTATACATTGAATGTGTCTGCTCTCTGTATGTTGGGTCGGCCGCATTTCTTCAAAGAACAGCTTTCATTTGAATTGTCTCCTCGCCTTGGCTTACGGTCAACCTGATAAATGTGCGAGAGTTCAGCGCATAAACTTAATATTATCACGCCTGGTATCGCACTCTCCCAATTCATCCGATCAGAAAGTGCAAGTAGGCATGTACACGCTGCTAAAATATATTCATCAGCGAAGGTAAAAATTTAGGCTCGTGCTAGAGGAAGCATATCTGGACGCAATTGCTTCACCAGCACAGCTTCCTTCACTAGGTAGACCCGGTCACGCGATCGAAGCTTCTGCGTCAACTTCCACGGCAGCCAGAAACCCGGCGTCATCGTTTTAGCCCGAACGTAGCGGTTACCAGAAGTTATTAGGGCCCACTAGGACAATTTATCATTCATTTCCGCCACAAGCGTGGTGCTATAGAAATAAACAACTAAACACGTCCTATTCGAATAACAAGCCTGTAGTAATGAAGTATAGTAAACCCACATGGAAAAAAATTATGGATGATCCCTTTTTACAGGGATCGGAAGAACACGAAAGTGAAACGTATCTTCACGGAAGCTCTTGCATGTTTGCTTCGGGAACTCACGCTCCGCTTCAGCGAAAGGCGCATGATTTGCGGGCCGGCGACCGTGTTGCAGGTTTGCTTTGCGCTTTGGCGACGGTATGAGCATTTGGTCCGACTCCGTAGTGCCTTGGGCAGCCAGTTCCGTTGCGACGCGCTCACCTTCAGGAATGCGAGTGGCAGAGTTCGCAGCGTGGGCCGCGAAAGCGCGAAAGCGCGAAGGCATTCTTCTTCACGCTGACGTGTCTCTCGCCGGACCAAAGCGAGATTCACCCTTCGACGCCGTTGCCCTTTTGCGCCACTTAGCGCAGCAGTTTTCTTAGTTGGGGTCATCGCAGGCGAAGCGGTAGGCGGCGTGTAAGCACTGCTCATGCATATCCGAGCTGCACTGCGTCGACGACGAGGCGCCACAGGCTAATCCGACGCGAAAGATAAACCATGTGCGGAAAGTGCCAACACCAGATTATGCCGCGTTGCAGCTTCCGCTGTGATGTGACTACCGTAGCGCACCCTGTCGGCGCTCGTTAGTGTCACGATGCAGTGCTTCGCGTCGCCATCCCTGTCAACAAAACACATTTTACTCGTTCGCGCCGAACGTCACGTCCGTTACATCCGTAACGGAAGTTCATCGTGGACCTCGGCAAAATACGCTTTCGTATTAAAATGGTAGTGAGGCACCACTGACGCTGAGGAGCAGAATATAGGTCGAATACCTTGTTCTGCGCAGCGCCATGATTTAATCTGATTGGTTTCCTAACTTTGATAAAATGGTATGCAGGAGTATGATTCAGGAATGCTGCATACACATTAAAATGACTTCGTTTTTAGAACGCGTTTATGTTGCATGCAGCGCATCGAACTTCTTTTGTAAATTCCAGGCCGACCTTTTCCACGCCTTTTTTCCATCTTTTTCTTCCTTACGCCCTTTCTCTCTCTCGAAGAGCCGTTCAACACCCCCCTCCCTCCCATAAAATGTAGCATGTATGTGTGTATACGGGTGTAAACTGAAATCGCCACGTTGTATTAAAAAACATTTTTTACCCCTGTTCCTGTCGCTGTGTACCGAAGTACAGAAAGAAACGGTGCAACTTCAAGAGAAGCATCCAGGCCAGCAATACACGACTTCTGCTCGCTTCTGGCGCAGTAACGTAAGCGACCGCGGCTTATTAACATCATTTTATTGCGATAGCAATTATATGCACACTTCAACCGGATTTCTGCCGTCGCCATCGTCGTCGCCGTCGCCATCGCCGTGAGGTTCGCTATAGATAAAATCTTCGCCGCGCGCCGTATGCCCGAGCGGAAGCGTGCGGGGACGCGCGCTATCACGGAGAGCGAACGCACTCAATCACCCACGCGCAAGCAAGGAAGCGGGAAGCCAGCGCCGGAGGGAGCGCACGGGGTGGGGGCACTTCTACTCTGCCAACAACCGCGCTCGTCGCTCGCTCGCCCGCACCGTCTCTTATCTCCACACGGTTCTGACCTTATGCGCCGAGCATTCGCCGCTCAGTTTCCGTTGAAGCGATAGACCACACGTACCTTCGCCCGCGGCGGCGTATGCGCTCGCTGCCAGCGTCTTGACAGTCGTTGTCTGCAGTCATTCAGTGTGATCTATTCATGTTTGTTTGTGCGCGCTCACACCACGCTTGTTCATTCAGTTAGTAATAGTCGGGCCACATTTTCCAACGCACGCTACACATGCAATGCTGCCCGGATCGGCAGTGCAGCACTACAGGTGTGTCCCTTCGCACGCGCTGCCCACGGGAAGCGCTTCTCATCAACACCACCGTTTCACACGCGCCTTCTCGTGGTCATCGAGTCTCTCTCCATGTCGGTCTACTTACGCCGCAGCACACCTGCTTACTTAATCAGCTCATGTTTACTACAATTCATATTGCTACCAAAGCCGCTCACCTTACTTCGTATGACATTGCTGTGTTGCTATCGCATTCATTGCTTCGCCCTTAGGGCGAAACTGTGACATTTTTTGTCCTGGTAGCGTACAGAGCCTTACATGCCAAACGTATTAGTCGAGATCCAGAGAACGAGACATTCAGGATTTCATCCCCCGCCCGAAAAGTAGGTTATTTAGAATGGCCTCCATTTCGCCTTCTAACTTCATAAACAGCGGCGAAAAGTATCCTTAGAGGCATCGTGATCGGTTGAGCAATACAGAAGCAAAGGTACGCGTAGTCAGCAAAGTAAGTTGGTGTCATGAATCAAAAACATCCATGCGATTTCCCTCCGCACATAATTTCTCTAATGCAACATCGGGACCATCGTGCAAGCTCTTCCCAACTGGACTTTCAAAAAAGCAAGCTTCTCTTAGAAAGCGAAGCGCATCCTGCCACATCAAGTGTCGCTCGCTCAGTGAGGAGTGACGTAAAGCTGACGAGTGAAGATGGAATCGGGAAAGTGGCGTTAACTGGAGAGGCACGCTAGTATGCGAGACCGAGAGCCAGGCACTCGCAATAGAGAAACATAAATAAAAAGAAACAATCAGTAGGGGAATCAGTGGCACGGGAAGAAGCAAATATAAAGAAGTGAGCGAAAACTCTAAAATAAAAAACAACCTCTTCAGCGCTGAGGGGTGCAGGGGGCATTATGGATGTGTATCGAAGTTGGCACCGCAGAGATCCATGATGCACTGCCGCTCGGAAAGGAGGGCGTCTACTTTACGGTTGTGCGGTTGATTATAGGCCAACACACCCGCCGTTTCCGAGATTCTAGTCCGCTTCCACACGAAAGAGACTGCTGTAGTATAGAGAAAAGAGGCGGGCGGTCTGGAAGCAAGAAGACCGCTGCTCCTCGCTCATCCTTCCGTGGTCGCGCTCTCGCAGAAAGGATTGCGGAAGACAGCGGAAGCGGAAATGACCAAAGGAGAAGTGGTGGCAGCGAAGGAGAAGGAGGAGCAGCGAGAGATGCTGAATTATTAGTGACCTTTGAAGTTGAGCTCCCAGAGTGAAGAGAGCTTGGGCAAAGAGGTGGTGTACGCAAAGTGCCCACTGCACAGGCGAATGAAAGTAGTGCAGGAAAGTAGCGGCGTGGCGTGTGGCGGTCGCCGGAGAGAGAGTCTCTCGATAGCTTCTGCAGTTGGCGACAACAGCCCGTTGCGTCTCATTTCTCATGCGTGTTTTATTTGTTCATTGAGAGCTGCGCTGGTGCAGTGTATCTGTCTTGAGAGGGTCTCTAATTGAGTCTGTGCTGTGACCTGCTATTGCCAGTCTAAGAACATTGCCACACTATTATATAATTGATTGTCTCGAATGTTGCCGTCTGTCACATCTCAAGAATTGCAATTTTTACCGCGGCATGAAGTAATGCGCTAAGAAATCGACTATTAGAGTAACGCTGCATGTTTAACGCTTTATAGTAGTATAGGTGGTGGTAGTGTTGCTTTTCGTCCATGTGTGCATTTTTTAGCATTGCTAACAGCGGGTATTTCACCAAGCAGTTATGAAATCAGCCTCTCCGAGGAAAGGGTTCAACGATGCATGGTAAAGCTGTAGTGTATCTCACTTCTTCAAGGCAAATTATTGCGCAGGATAAGAATGATACCGAGATAACATGTCACATTTTCGCAGCGAAGTGTTTTCTCACCGTTACCGTGCCATCGTCGTCATTGGTTTCGAGAAATCGCCGTCATACCGCACTAATCTTCATTCCGCCCAAACAAAAGGCAATAAGAACAATTGGTCACAATGCAACGATTATATTTTATATCGTATTGTAGAAAAACGCACGCGTATCCGATTGTAATATTGTCCAACTACCATTTTACGATAGAAATTACTACTAGCAGTGATTGGAAGGACCGGTATATAAATTCAAGATGTGTCTGCATACATATGAGGGTAATGTGTCCGACCAGCACGCCACAACTAACAGCTATAGCCGTGTATTAGAAGAAAATGGACGCGTACTAAACTGGGACATTGTAACAATCGTACCAATTGAACGGAATATATAATGAAAATTGCACTCAGAGTCTCAGGCTCATCCAGACAACAGGCACCCCCTTTCGCAAAACTGATGGCAATCTGCATTCCTTCACTGCGATCAATTGACAGCAGGATATTTCAGAATATTGCAATCTCCTACTGTCGGCTTGAGTCAACTGCCACGCCCATGAATTTCCAAGTACAGGCGATTTACAATTTAGTCAAAGTTGCGCACGTACCTTTATGCTAAGTTTTTCTAACAATTAATTATTAGGCTTCTAAAGCGAGAAGCAGCAACACTGAAAAATATTTGCCCCACTTTTGATTTATTCAGAAATACAAGCTGAGTAGCTCTCGTTTGCATCAGCTAGCGCATTTGTTACAGTCCGTAGGACAACAGGCACCGAAATAGATGCTCAATACGCTTGAGCGTTACCGAAGTCTCAAAAATGGGGAGGGGGGAGGAGAGGCGCTAAATGTTTTAATGTTTCTCTAATGATTCTATAGTATGTATATACTGAAGGTGGTAGCGTAAGGAAAAACTAAAAAAAAGTGCCAAGAGCATGAACGCCGTTAGATGAACATTTTCAGGGCATTCCCATTTTAGAAGATAGTTCAAAAGTTGGGGAAGGGGTTCATGAGGTCAACATTGAAAGCACATGCGCACAAATACTATCGTCTTTAATTCTCCTCCATTCGTGCACCGTATTCCTGCTAAGAGCAGTTCAGACAGACAGACATGCAGATTCGCTATAATTCTCAGCTTGATTGATCCAGAGTAAACAGCGAAACGTGGGTATCACATCCACCGTACACATCAGTTAACTCGTACCGTGTAACACTTGCTTGTGTTTAGATACAGTCAAGACATTCGTAATGTCTCTACTGACACACGACATCTACTGCAACTCAACACGACGCGTATTTCCTATTCACAAGCAGAAAGACAGGAATGGGCGAGAGGGTGAGGTAGAGGACAAAAGAGGGGATAACATCCAGTGTTTGCTGGCGCTGATGGACCACGAGATGAGAGCGCAGCAAAGCTGGAGCAAAGGAGAGAACGAAGTGCGAGAATAATTCTCCTCTCTCCTTCTTGTCTGCTCTTAAAGTGAGGAAGAACGAAAAATGTGAAACGCGGCCTCGAGCACCTGCGAGAGCGTAGAGAGTGAGCGCTTTTTCGTCATTTTATTTACTTCTATACAGTGCGTAACCAAACGTGACAGCGCAGTGCATTACCACGCAATGATTCCTTCGCGAGTGTCGCCACCTCTTTGCCCATTAGAGGCGTTCTGAGAGCTCTTTTGAGTGTCTTCCGGTTAAATTATCCAGGAAAAAAAAAGTGTCTTAAAATTACCCTCGCGTGGCACGCCTGTCCGCGGGCGTCGCGACGGCGACGCCTGTCCTCGTTGTTTTAATGGTTCGTTATGCGGAGCAAAAATTACCGGCCATAAACGCATACGCGCTGCGCCTCTTTCGGGTCGTCTGATGGGCCCGGAAAGGCGAGTAAGCGTAATGGTCACTCTCCCATTAGTCCTGCACCTACGTCGTGCTAAAGGCGAGGAGAAAGAACTGGAGCATAGTTGTGAGCCATTTTTCAAACGGGTGCTGGTCTCCAAGCGTCGTGATGTTTTTCTATAGGCTAGGATTAGCCGAGAACGAATGGTTCCCTAGAAAAAAACGTGTGGAAATTTTACTTCCGTGGACGCTGAAAAAACCAGGATTGGAAGTGCTCACAAAACACGACACATAATAACTCTGGTTTTTGGGAGAGGCATCGCCTAAAAAAATAATTTTATAATATTTAGTTCTCTTTTAATGGTAATATTTTTTTCTACTCCATCCCTTTGTAAAACCTTGTGAGCTGCTGGATAACAATAAATAAGCGAGCCCTATACTTGAAGGCATCGGTGTGTTCTCGTGTGTGAGCTCGATAAGATCCACTGAACAAGGCAATAGTATTAACCATATTTTGTCAAGTAGAACAAAGCTTTATGTTATTTTAAGCGGACAAGCTGACAACCTGCGAATCGATTTCTTAACGGTCCATATCTGAAGCAGAAGAAGATGCCGTTGAACATTGAACATTTGTGTTGACGTCGCATTGCGGTGGTAGCAAGATTCTTCAGTTGCGCTCTATAAAATGCGTGAGAATTTCTTGCCTACCCTTAACCACTTTAGCCTCGATTATATATATCTAGCCTCGATTAGATGGCACGGTAGCCGTCGTCAAAAATAAAACGAGCTTAGAAGGAAGGACTGATTTCGGTGGCGTCCATGTGCGCAAAAATTATCGTCAGCAGCATTGGCTCGAGCATCGTCATCTTCTTCCGCAGCTGGCTCGTCGGCGCCCCTCGGTTTGCGCTCGTGCCCTTGCTCCCGCGTTCGTCGTCTGCTTCCACAGCTGCCTGCGTTGCCGCTAATCATTCCAATTTCCAACGTAGAATTTCACCTCTCTTCTGTCGTCGTAATGGGGAGGCCGCGCTTACGGAGGTATGAGACATTGCTTAAGGGTGTATGAGCCATTCAGTGCCTTACGTAACGGACAGATTTACTTTTTGAAGCATTTTTATGGAAATCCACACAGAATAAACTCGCTCGGGAAAGGGCTCGTGCCGATTCTAGCGTGAGGGCTTCCGAAGCCCAGGCGAAACGTTGACGAAGAGCCACTGACCCCGAGTTGAGGGAGCGCCATGTAAAGGCCAAACGTCAGTGTCGTCTTGCCCTCCAGGAAGCCGAGAACAGTGGTGCACGCTTCGGCAACGCTAGTGCCAACTTCCCTGGTGCGACGGCCAGGTTTCAACGCGATTTTCTCAACCGGAACTTCGGAGCCAGCTGCAGTGCGTGTGACTGGTTGTGGTTCGAGCACAACGCGGTACTCGTCAGTGCATTTCATTCGGAGGAACACCGAAGAAACACATGACACGCTTTGATTACCCCCCTTTCCTCGACAGGGGAGGGGCTACTCAATTTTAAATGCGAAACATTTCTTGGCGAACATTTGCCACTTTGACAGTATCTATCTAGCCGCCTACGTCTTGGTGCTCTCATGGTCGTTTCGGTAACTTGGTATTTAGCAAAATTGGCGTGGTATGACAAGAGTGTATGACGAACATAACTGGTAGGTCATGACATAAAATCATCACATGTGTGTCATGTAGGTCATGAAACAGCTGCCTACGTCATGGTGCTCTCACGGTGGCTTCGTTAACTTGGTAGGTGCCAAAATTGGCATAGTATAACAACAGAGTGTGACGAACATGAATGATAGGTCATGACAAGAATGTCGTGACATGCGTGTCATGTAGGTGGTGAAACAGCCGCCTAAAATGACAATGACCCCGCGAAAAATGCTTCACACTCATGAACCACTGATCAAAAATACGGTGCCATGTTTATGGATTCATCGTAGGAAACAGGCCTAGAAATCTATGAAATTCCTAGATATCACCACAGAGATACCAAATATCCAAGTCTGTACCAAGAACCCTAGATGTAGGAATAAATCCCTAGAGTTGGCATCACCCTTCAAAGGTGAAGGGCAGGTGCACCGAGTTTTTGTGGATAGGGCGTATATTGAATTCTTCGGTTGTCACCGACTTTATACTCCGTTTCATACATCAGGTGCGATGCTGTCGAGGCTAGAGATACTTTTGCCGTGGCTGCGTTCGCACTTAGAAGTAGTTCGGTGTTTGTTGACCAATCTTTGTAATAATTTTCTTTATATATGCTCAGTCCTGAACGAAAAATTGAATTTACCCTTAGAACAATGTACTCATACGGCTGCTAACACGTTGTTTTAGATCAATTTGCTTTTCGCAGTTTTTTTTATTTGCAGCCCGTCGCGGCAGCCTCACTTGCAAGCTCGCGCGAGTTATCGCCGGTGGCGCACAGAAGCATAGACGGAACGCACGGAGTGATACATTTTAATGACCGTACTTCTTGCGTAGCTTCCACAGCGTTGCACCTGATTACAGTGTACTAGAATAGGGGAGTGGGTCTAGCGGACGCCTTCGCAAGCGCCGTGGGTGAAGCAAAAAAAGTTGAAATTGTGGCGGCGCTGCCGTCTCCTTATTCTGAATCTCTGGCCAATAAACGTTGGCTTCGGCTGCTTCGCAGCGCTCATTGGCTGAGGCGAGCTCACGGGCTGAGTAGCTGTCGTCTGCTCGACGCACCGTCGTTGTTGCGTCGTTTGCATTCTTTCCGCCGCTCTTTTTTCCATTTTTATTTATAATAGATCGGTGGGGAATAATATCAGTGTTGCCGCCACCGAGTATCCGCCTGTCCAAGCTCCATCCAGCTGCGGTAGGGGTCTCCGACGCGACAAGCGTCCGGCCAGCGCGCGGAGCTGCTCATTCGGAAGAAAGCGACGGTGGCGCCACCAACTTTTCAATAAAAAAAAATCACCGCATATCCACAACGTGAATGATGAGTGGGCGAAGCACCGGGGTATCATTCGGGTAAACCAGAGCTACGGACGATAGAGAAAGAGATCGCGCGTCGGGAACGAACGCCCTTGTGCACCGCAGCGCCCCTAGCTACGGACGAGAGAGAGCGTGTCGGGAACGAGAGAGAAAGAGAAAGAGAAACGAACGCCCTTGTGCACCGCAGCGCCCCTAGCTACGGACTAGAGAGAGAGCGCGCGTCGGGAACGAGAGAGAAAGAGAAAGAGTAGGGAGCCTACATGCAAGGCCGTTGCATGTAGGCTCCCTAAGAAAGAGAGCACAGCTGCGCCTCTAGCGGGAGCGGCGAGTACTAGCGTGGCTACGACGGCGCCACGAGGGACAAGGCTCGACCCTAAGGAGCTTCGCCCCTAAAAAGCATAAGCGGGAAACCTTCGTTGAACCCACTCCACCAGTCTAAAACACTCTACACCTGATGTATGAAACGGAGTATACCAGCTGACAAGGAAATTTATTTACCTGTAGGCACGCGTATACTAGCTATCCCAAGAAGCCACTTAGTCAATCGAGGCAGCCGTTCCAGCACTTCTAACGTATGCTGCATTCAAAAGGCTCCGTACGTGCTCTGGTTATATTGCGAATTCAAACCGCATACCTAAATCGATGTTCGTGCAACCTTGGTGCAAATATCTAGCAATAAAACTCTTCGCGCTTTCTTCATAACCTTTAAGTTAACATCTCCAAATGCAAGGCCTTCGCTGCAGACATGTTTATCACGAATGGGTACAAACAAAATCTGGTGGGAAGTTGAGGTGGACTCATTCTTGAAGAAAAAAATGTCACAGTTTCGCCCTAAGGGCGAAGCAATGAATGCGATAGCAACACAGCAATGTCATACGAAGTAAGGTGAGCGGCTTTGGTAGCAACAACACGCAGAACTGTTGTCGACGCCATCGGCGTTTTGCCCGCGTTAGCTCAAAATGCGTGCGGCGTTGGTGACTGTTGCTGGAGCCTCTGATATAAATAGGCACTTGGTGCCGCAGCTAAACGTCGCCTCCCTTCCCTCCCCCTCCCCCACGGCCTCTCGCGCGTCCGAAGAAGGCGCGTTTGCTCTACATATATGGTGATTGTAAAGGAGAAAAGAGACGCCTACTTCTGCAGCCCTTAAGCGAGCACGGCGCAGAACGCGCGTTTGTTCTCCGCCGTGCGTTCACTCCCCGTGAAAGACGCGCCCCTCGCGCCCTTTCACTCGCACATACAGCGTTCGGCGCGCGGCGACGATTTCATCTCCAAATGACGTCATACGGAACCTCACGGCGACGGCGACGGCGACGGCGACGCCGACGGCGACGGCGACGCCGACGGCAGAAATCTGCTTTTGAGTGTCCATATAATTGCTATCGCAATAAAAAAACACCGCATATCCACCGGGTGAATGATGAGTGGGCGAAGCTCCGGAGGGAATCATCGGTAAACCGTGAATCTTCCGTGTAATTCGCCCAGTCTCGCCGCACTAAATCGAACGATTGACTTCCACCAATGACACGCGCCATACGTGACGTCATTCCTATTTTATAACAGCGCCCTTCATTATAATTGCACCATCTCCCGCTTAAGGGGACGCTAGCACAAACGCGTTAGAAACGTGCAGTACTCTCTAGTAAGGGGGAGAGGCCACAGCGTCTTACGCAGCCGTTTACACATGCCGGAACGTGCACCGCGTTTGCCGACGCCATCACATGACTGCTGAGAGAGTATAACCCCCGTATTCATAAACGCTCCTCGACTTGAACTTGACTTGTCACCACCTTCAACGCGTTTCGAACGCGCTGCCCAAGGCGGTGGCAAGTCAAGTTCAAGTCGAGGAGCGTTTATGAATACGGGGGTAAGGCGGAGAGGCCACAGCGTCTTACACCAGCTTCTTACACGGGCCGTAACGCGCTAGGTTGGGTATTTATTGTCATCGTGGTGCGTGTGTCCATGTGCGCTTCGTGGCGTAGTGGTTAGCGCCGTGCGTTCGGAAGCGAGGGGTCCCTGGTTCGATTCCGCGCTACGGACACAACTTTGGGGAATTTTTTTTTCATAAAAGTAGAATGTTACTCTTAAAACATCAAATTCTCAATGGAGGAAACACTCGGGATATCCGTGCCATACTCGGCCTCGATTTAGAAAAGGCTTTCGATACATACGATCGCCCACTCATCCATCCTGAAGGCGATCGCAGACCTCGGGCTCGGGCGTCGGTTTTACGACTTTGTCCGTTCCTTCCTGACCCGGCGCAGGGCCGTCCTCCGCGCAGGAGACCTGGTATCGGAAGAAGTCGAGCTCGGACAGCGGGGAACTACCCAGGGGTCCGTCCTCTCGCCGACGCTCTTCAACCTAGTGATGATCGGGCTCTCCGAACGACTCTCGAGGATTGACGGGCTAAATCACACCATCTATGCGGACGACATAAAGATCTGGTGCTCCGCGGGGTCGGATGGCTTCATCGAATCCGCCCTGTAGGAGGCCATTGAAAATTCCGAGTCCTACCTTGAACACACCGGTCTCAAGTGCTCCCCCACCAAGTCGGAGCTGTTGCTGTACTTGCCCAAACGCCGTGGCGCTAAGCCCAAAGGGTGGAAACCTCCGGCCGAACGCAACATCACACTCCGCATAAGAGACGGTCGTATAGTTCCCAGGGTAGACACCATCAGGGTCCTGGATATGATCATCGAGTCCCGCGGAACCAACACCCTAACGGTGCAGAAACTAATGACTAAGACTGAAAATGCAATACAACTCGTACGTAGAGTGGCCAACCGGCACCACGGCCTGAAAGAAGACAACCTCCTGCGTCTTGTACATGCGTTTGTTCTCTGCCACTTTACCTATGTCGCCGCCATACACAATTGGCTACGTGCGGAGCGCGACAAACTCAACGCCCTTATTCGAAAGGTTGTGAAACGAGGCCTCGGCCTCCCTATCACCACTTCCACGTATAAACTCCTCGAGCTCGACGTGCACAACACGCTAGAAGAGATCGCCGAGGCTCAGGAGCGAACGCAGATGATCCGACTCACGACCACCAAGGCGGGCCGCCACATTCTGCGCGAGCTCGGCTTTTTCTCCTCGATGACCAGGGATGCCCCAGATTTGACGCCAGTTCCCCGCGAGATCCGAGACCTTATCACGATCGCTCCCATTCCGCGAAATATGCATCCCGACCTAAACCGAGGCAGGCGCCTTGCACGAGCGACCGCCCTTCTCAGGCGCATAGACATGAAAACGGACGATGTCTCGCTCGTGGACGCCGCTGCCTATCGCAACAACCGAGCCTTCGCCTCGGTCGCGGTCTCATCCTCGCAGCGGATCCTCAACTCCGCCATGATCCTCACTCGAGAGCCCGAAATAGCGGAGCAAGTAGCAATAGCCCTAGCTATGCTCGACAGCAAACGGAATGTCATCTACAGCGACTACAGACCGGCCATCAAAGCCTTCGAACGCGGTGTCGTCTCGGACCAAGCGTTACGCATCCTACGCAGCGCGGATCAGAGTACCCTCAAGCATCACACCGTCATCTGGTTCCCCGCCCATCTCGGACGGGTGCCGGGTGCCCCGCCAAACCTCAACGAGATCGCCCATGACGCAGCGCGTGCGCTTACTGACCGCGCCGTCCCAGGGCAACCCCACCTCGCCGAGATAGAGACCAACCGGGATGCACCCATTACGTATAATAAAGTCACCAAACACTTCTACCTTGGACGCCGCATCTTTCCGCCCCCACACCCCAAACTTAACAGACCGCAAGTGCTAACCCTACGCTTATTACAAACAGCCACGTACCCAAACCCCGCCAAACTCCATGTTCTCTATCCTGACACGTACCCCAGCGACATGTGCCCCTCGTGCGGATACACGGCGACACTCACACACATGCTCTGGGAGTGTAGAAACACTCATCCCGACTCTACCTCCGACAAGTGGGAGAAGTCCCTCAGAAGCTCGCTTCTCGCCGACCAGCAATGGGCCGTCCAGCAGGCCCATGAAGCGGCCGCCAGGTATTCCCTGTCGGTCCCTACGTGGGAGACGCCCACTACGCCCTAAGCGCGTCCTGCAGGACCCAAATAAAGTTTGTCCAGTCCAGTCCATAAAAGTAGACGTGGCTACCTACTACGACGACGACGACTACTACTACTACTACAGAGGAGGGACAGACCCACACCCTAAGGAGCTTCGCCCCTAAAAAAATAGGGGCAGCTTCACACTAAGTGGTGCGAAGACATGGCAAACAACAAAGCTGGTGGCCCTTCCCTAGCTTTAACGTTTCTTTCCTTTGCTTAACTTGGTTTGGCTTGGCTGGTTGTTTGCCAAACTTCGCCGACCCCGAGTATCGGGACGATACTCGAGGATGACGCGCAGTCTTCTAAAGGCCACTTTATAGCCCGACTCTAGCCCGACGAAGCGTTGACGTGCGAGCGCGCTCGCCACGGCGACGCCACGCCAGCGAAAGCGCAGCACTCTATTGTTCCGCTCGAGGCGCGACCGACGTATCCGGCGTTCGTCGGCGTGCACCGACTGCAGCCGGCGTCAAGATGCCACATGCTACACTCCGCGCCGGCCTCGTCACCCAGAATGCACCGCATCCGCGTCTCGTCGAGCAAGATGGGCTGGTGGATTTTGGTGGCGGCACGTGCACCGAGTTCGCAGTTTAGTATCATCCTGGAACTCCTAGTTTCGTATAAAATGCGCATTAGTCTAGGCGGCGCGGCCCGGCGCACACATCGTACTATAGAGGGATTGGTTTTCGCGCCACAGTAAGATGCCGAATCTGGCGTCGCCTACCTCCAACGACGCTGGCTGACGCGCACGCTGCGTCCGACTATAAAGTGGCCTTAACGCTCTCTCGGGTAGCGGCATGGCACTTTTCGTGCCGCGCTTCCTCTTCCTCGGGAGGGACGATCTTCTTCAGCCGTCCGATAATCACGGCGATGTCTTCAGCGCGGTGGTGCGAGGCGTACTTGCCAAGGTCGTTTCACATAGGTCGCGAAGTTTCGGGCGCAAAGCGGTTCAGAAGCAATTGTCACCGACATCAGCAAGGGTGGTTATGGGAGCAGCGATTGAAGCGCGACTATGTTCGGGGGGAACAAACATTAGGAAAGAAGAAAGCGTTTTATAAATAAAGAGATACACAGATAGATTCATTGAACGAAAATAAAGTTCCTAATAAATTTTATATACGCCTGGCGAGAAAAGAAGAGACAATTCTGTTTTACTTGAGCATTATCAATAAATACCTTTTATCAGCGCCCACCGATAGCGGCGGGCGTTGAAGCCGCTATCACTTGCAATGCAATGCAGCTCTTGAAGTGTGCAGAAAGGTGCGCTCGTAAAGTTCACCTGTTACAATACCCCCCCTTTGTCTAACACGCCGACATTTGTCTAAATTTGGTGACGCGGGTAGTTTCATTGTTTCTTAACCTGTTCAGTCTAAAGCAGTAAGTTGCGACCGCCAGATAATTGTTTAATTTTGTTGTTTTCGTGCGACAGCGCTGGCCGACGGGCGTGGCGTCCGACGAAAGGACGAGCACTCTACGCCCAAAGCGTTCGTCGGCCTCCGAAGAAAGTAGGTTCTTTGCAGGGATGCGATTTCGACATCCGTACGGCTGACCTTTTCCTGCATCGCTGTCCGCGCTGAAATGCTCGGAACGCCTATGAAGTCGTATGACGGGGCATCTGAATATACAGCTGTAATAGCAGGCCTCCTAAAACAAATTTCGCACCGTTGATAACAAAATGACGTCACTTCTGTTTTAACGGGTATCACGTCACATTACTTTTTCTTCCGCCGGAAATGTTGCCTCCTCACACAGACGGCGCTAAGCCCCATGAACCGCCGATGAACCGCCATGTTTTCAACGTATGGGCTTCTATGGAAGCTTCGATAACAGGAATATATATCTACCTTGTACTTGCCCCCTAGCTGCGGCGACACGGAGCTATTATCCTGTGCAGTGACGTCATATCCGCAGCTGTGGCGTGGCTATTGCGGCGCGCGCATATAGCGAGGGTGGTGCGGCCGCTGCGAGGCTCCGCAATGCATGATTGTGGTGAGGGTAACCTGGTAGAGGGTGGTAACCCCGCCGAGCGATTCCGTCACATGCTCACGCAGCGTGACGTCATCGCTCGGTGAGGTTTTCCAGCCTACAACTGACGGCAAACGCCCAGGTTAAATAGCTTCGCTGTTAAAAATAGAGGAGCGATTCCACTCTCTGAAAGTGCATGACCTGCGAAGCTGTAGCACATCACACAGGGTTAGAAAAGCGTACATGTGCTTATTTTGATCTTTTCCTACTGGTAGTGACGATAGCTTTGCGATTACTGTGACATACACTGATTGGTTTGGTTACAATCTTAGACAGGTTCTTTGCCAAAGTTGAAACTACACATGACCGTTGGTGAGTGACTTTGATTGGTGTGGTACTTCAAACCAAACTCTTGTATAGCACAAGCTAAGTCAACCATTTCTTGTCTGGTTTTGAAATGTCCACATTGAAGTCTCCAACGATGATCACAGGGGTAGTGTCATCACGGCTAAACCATGCAAGGTGCGGGGTCATGAACTTCTCGATATCACACTTGGGTGTGCTTAGAGACATATACAGTGGATATCTCAATTCGGGCTTTCGTTTGTACGGCACAGGCACCCCCGCAGTCGGTGGCATTGTTCTCTTGCGAGTCAAGGGTATATGGTTGCACATTTTGTCTTTTGCGTATGTGGCAATGCCTCAGGCATTGGTAGAACGCCCGCCTCGGCCGCGGGAGGCTGTGGGTTCGATTCTCACCGCCGCCGGGCACCCACTGGTTCAAAAGGGTACAAGCGTACCCCGGCCTGGCGTTCGGCTTCCTTCAGGGATGATACGCTTGGGAAAGGAGCCTGCGCCCTGAATTCTCGTCGAAACCAACGTGAGCACGGAAATCAAGTGGTGTCTGGGCCGCTCCCATGGCGGTCATTTTCCATGTGGCGCCCCAAGCACCTATTGAGGTGGGGGCACCTTCGGGTTGAGGTCAAACACCCCTTTCCAAGCGTTGAGGTCCCATAATGGCCGAGCACCAGGCCGGGAGCGCGCTTGTACCTATTTTACCGGTAGGTACCCGGCGGCAGCACTTGCCTCCCACAGCCGCGGCGGATGCTCGTCTACAAGGCCGTCTGTGGTTGGACAAGAGGCACCCAGAGACAACAGCTGAAATCTCTATTGGGCCCTCTTTCGAGATGTGGACCCCCACGACAGCCGAGCACCAGGCCAGGGGACATCTCTACCCATGAGTAAAGCCGGTGGGTTCCCGGCGGCACCGGGATTTGAACTCGGTACCTCCCGCATACGAGGCGGATGCTCTACCGCTAGGCCATCGCTGCGGTCACTATCTATCTATCTATCTATCTATCTATCTATCTATCTATCTATCTATCTATCTATCTATCTATCTATCTATCTATCTATCTATCTATCTATCTATCTATCTATCTATCTATCTATCTCCTACGTCTTCGTGCTCTCATGGTCGTTTCATTAACTTGGTAGGTACCAAAATTGGCATAATATGACAGGAGTATATGACAAATATAAATGATATGTTATGACATACGTTTCATGTAGGTCATGAAACAGCCGCCTACGTCTTAGTGCTCTTATGGTCGTTTCCTTAACTTGGTAGGTACCAAAATTGGCATAGTATGAAAGGAGTGTATGACAAACATGATGAACACATGGACGCTAATTGAAGGAAACACTAAAGGATGATGGCTGAAGTCATAGTCATGAGCATGACTCAGCAAAAATGACAATGACACACCAAAAAAAAGATTAACAATCAAAAACCACAGAAATGGGTTCGGACGTGGGAACCAAGTGAAGGATGACGATGAAATAAACTTTAATTTTCGAGATAGTGTTCCCGAAGGAAACACAGAGGAATGATGGTAGAAGCCATAGTCATGACCATTACTCAGCAAAAATGACAATGACTCAACAAAAAAAGGATGACACTCCAAACTACTGAAATGAGTTTTCACGTAGATACTAAGTGAAGGAAACACTAAAGCATGGCGGTAGAAGTCCTAATCATGAACATGACTAACGATTTTGCCTTAAGGTCTCTTAGGCATACCTAAAGAGACTCCTGAGGACTCATGACATGAATGTCATGACATGCATGGCATGTAGGTCATGAAGCAGCCGCCTATGTCTCGGTGCTGTCATGGTCATTTCGGTCATGACTATGACTTCTAATCCTTTAGGGTTTCCTTCACTTAGTCCCCATGTCCGAACCCATTTCAGTCGTTTTTGAGTATTAATATTTTTTTGCTGAATCATTCTCATTTTTGCTGAGTCATGCTGATGATAATGACTTCTACCATCATACTTTAGTGTCTCCTTCACTTAGTACCCACGTCAGAACCCATTTGAGTGGCTTTTCAGCGTTAATCATTTTTCGCTGAGTCAATGTCATTGTGCTCATGACTGACTTCTACCACCATCCTTTAGTGTTTCCTTCACTTAGTACCCACGTCCGAACCCAAGCAACTAGCCTTAGTTGCTTTTGCGCCACAAAACCTTACATAACTAACTAACCATTTCAGTGGTTTCTGAGTGTTAATCGTTTTTCGCTGAGTCATTGTCATTTTTGCTCAGTCATGGTCATGACTATGACTTCTACCATCATCCTTTAGTGTTTCGTTCTCTTAGTAACCACGTCACAACCCATTTCAGTGGCTTTTGAGTGTTAATGTGTTTTCGCTGAGTGATTGTCATTTTTCCTGAGTCATGCTCATGACCATGATTTCCAGCATCATTCTTTAGTGTTTCCTTAACTTCGTGCCCACGTCCGAACCCATTCCAGTGGTTTTTTAGTGTTAATCTTTTTTCGCTAAGTCATTGTCATTTTTGCTGTGGCATGCTCATGACTATGAGTTCTACCACCGTCCTTTAGTGTTTCCTTCACTTTGTACCCACGTCCGAACTCATTTCAGTGCTTTCTGAGTGTTAATCTTTTTTCACTAAGTCATTGTCATTTCTGCTGTGGCATGCTCATGACTATGAGTTCTACCACCATCCTTTACTGTTTCCTTCACTTTGTACCCACGTCCGAACCCATTTCAGTGGTTTCTCAGTGTTAATCTTTTTTCGCTGAGTCATTGTCATTTTCGCTCGGTCATGCTCATGAATACTGTTACGTAAAACGACACAAGACGGGACTATTTACACTGTATTTACACTACGTTAGAGACACAGTAGCCAAAATGGTAGCCACCAGCACCAGACAGAACCCTCTTCTTTAATGTCGGCCCCAGGCAGAATGTCTCTCTCGTAGCATTACCCACGGCGGTAGAAGCGCCGTCTCGGTGCACTTAAAACATTGTCGTTAGAAGGAGGGTGACTAGATGCGCATCTGGCAATGGAATTGTAGGAGCTTCGCCCGGAAGAAAGCCTCCCTACAGCAATACCTCCGCAGCCACGAAGCCAAACCCCACGTCGTCCTGTTACAAGAAACTGTAGTACCAACCACCACGTTCTCCGGATACCAGTGGTCACCCGGCCCTTCGGGAGGACGCGGAACCGCCACGCTGGTCGCTAATAAGATCACCTGCATTGTGCACGACCTCGACATGCCCGAAATCGAACATGTCAAGGTAGAGCTTCTCCCCGGCAACGCATCCCGACCAAGCGTGTACATACTCAATGCATACAGTAGCCCCAGCCACCACAAGCAACGGTTCAAACGCCTGTTCCAGAAAGCCATCCGCCTCCCCAGCTCCAACCCGATAGTGATCGCGGGTGACTGTAACGCCGCGCATCGCACCTGGGGCAACGCGTACGACACCCCCAAGGGTAACGAGCTTTGGCAGAACGACAACGACATGAATCTTACCCTCATTACGGACAAGGCTTTCCCCACCCCCGCACTGACACGTCCACGCAAAGAGACACCACCCCGGATCTCTGCTTCGTCAAGAATATCGCCGACGCCCGCTGGTCCCACCTCGCCGTAGATCTCGGTAGCGACCATTTTCTATTGGCCGTACGCTTCCCTACAGTCAGCAGGAAGACCAAGACGTACATGTGGGTGGACTGGGACCTCTTCCGTAAGACTCGCACAGAACAACCCCCTCCCTACGCCGCGCCAAGTCTCGAGACGTGGACCGATCAGCTTAAGGTCGACGTCGGCAAGGCCACCAAAACCATCTGTACAAACCTGCCCACCGAGAGGATGGACAGTCGAGGCGACTTGCTCGAGGCCAAACAATCCCTACTTGCCCGGTGGAAGGGCCAGCGCCTCAATCGGAGGTTACGCAAACGCATATCCGAGCTGAGCAGCGGCATAGCGGATCACTGCAGCACCTTTTCCAAACAGCAGTGGGACGAAGTATGTAACTCGATTGACGGGCAGGTCCGTAATGGCAAAACATGGAGCCTCCTCAAGCACCTGCTCGACGACACCAACACCAACACCCACACCAATCAGCGCCATTCTCTCACGAAGATACTACATCAGGCCAAAGGGACCACAGCACCGGAAGACGTCGCCAAGAGCCTCGTGCAGAAATATCTTCCGCTTCCCATGGACCCGTCGATTCCTCACACCGAATACACTGGTACCGACAACACCCACTTAGACGCCGACTTTTCCGTCGAAGAGGTGCGCCGAGCTCTCCACGAACTCAATGGCCGCTCCACCCCTGGCCCCGATGGCATCCCCAACAGGTCCTACGCAACTTGGATGAGCCCTCCGTCACTTACCTCACTGATACTATTAACGAAACGTGGAAGAAGGGCAAGCTACCCAACGCCTGGAAACTCGCCCACACGGTCCTTATTCCCAAACTGGGAAAAGCGCCTAGCTTAGATCACCTCCATCCCATCTCGCTCACGTCGTGCGTAGGCAAGGTGGTGGAGCACGTCGTCCTCAACATGGTCGGTCACTATCTTGAGGACCGCGGCTGCTTCACGCACCACATGATCGGCTTCCGACCTGGATCTACTCAAGATGCCATGTTACTCTTAAAGCATCAGATTCTCAGCGCAGGAAACACTCGGGATATCGGTGCCATACTCGGCCTTGATTTAGAAAAGGCATTCGATACGGTCGCCCACTCGTCCATCCTGAAGGCGATCGCAGACCTCGGGCTCAGGTGTCGGTTCTTCGACTTTGTCCGCTCCTTCCTCACCCGGCGCAGGGCTGTCCTCCGCGCAGGAGACCTGGTGTCGGAAGAAGTCGAGCTCGGACAGCGGGGAACCCCCCAGGCGTCCGTCCTCTCGCCGACGCTCTTCAACCTATAGACATTAAGAGGAAAAAATGGAGCTGGGTAGGTCATGTAATGCGTAGGATGGATAACTGGTGGACCATTAGAGTTACAAAATAGATACCAAGAGAAGAGAAGCGCAGTCGAGGACGACAGAAAACTGTGTGGGGATATGAAGTTAGGAAATTTGCAGGCGCAAGTTGGAATCAGCTAGCGCAAGACATGTAGGGCAATTGGAGATCGCAGGGTGAGGCCTTCATCCTGCAGTGGACATAAATATAGGCTGATGATGATGATGAATGTAGGGACGTCACGTCCTGTGTAACGAACTGTGTTGCCGCAAACCTGCTCTTTAGTTAATATTTTATATGGGTATTGGCGTCACGCCCCTTGTCGCAAGCGGAGGTCTTTATTATTCATTCAGTGCTTCCCATTGTTAACGACCGCCTTATTATCATCATGTTACCACGAGGCGTGTTTTATGCTTTTCTTTATTGAAACGAGTTATGTGGTATGCACTGTACCTGTGATTCGAAAGGATATTCACACTTTTCATTTCAATTTTAGCCTGCGATTTCATCACCTCCGAGATCGGCCCAAGGAAGAGGTTATTTTTGCCCGCAGACACGACAAATGCATTGGGGGTTAGAGGTATAAAGCTTCGCTATTAAAAGCCCACCGCTCTTCTTCACCCCGACAGTTGTTGAGCCTACGTGCCAGCAGACGGCTCCGCACTCTTGGTACCATCGTCGCAGGAAGTCTCCGCAGAACGTTGCAACAGGCCCTGTGGCTGGTCGGGAAACGAGACAATGGATAACTAGTGGCGATGAGTAGTCCGGGAGGCAACCAGCGGCATTCGGTTCGTCATTGACACAGCAGCTGATGTTCGCGTTCTACCCAACAGCTCTGCTGGTCGCACCTGAAAGCTAGTATGTCACCTGCGGCCTGCTTAGCACCCCAGCATTCCCTTCTACCGAAGAAGCTCCTGTTGGTGAACCTGGAACTCCGCAGTCCTTTCGCGGGATTTTTTTCGTTGCCAGTTTCAGAGAAGGTGTAGTAAAAGCGGAATTCCTTTCCCAGTTGTCCCTCCAGGTGTACGTGGCCCTTAAAAAAGTCCTAGATTCCATGAAAGGAATTTTCGACACCGTCGAGCCCTCCACGAAGTTTCTGACCGCCTTCACGGTGTATCGACCCGTCCCTGCACCCCACTCGCATTGTGATTTAGTAAAAGTGATTTTATTCCATTACCGCAACTCCCAATCAGACAAGGGACTTTCAACACGACATCGGCATTTCGGGCAACGAACTGGCTGACAGGCTCGATTTGCATTCAATTGAATTTTAGTTTTACATAAATATTTACAACGCTTGCATAAACCAGTTTTTCATCCTATAGCCAAAGGATAGTTTTGGGTCCATTTTAAAATGCACATTTTGTCCTCAACGAAAAAAAAAAGAAAGAACAAGAAACGACAATAAAAACAATTTACACGGTGTAAAATACAGCAAATAAATACTATACTAGAGCCGTGGCGGGCATCGCCTATGATATCGACCTCTCCTTCACTGACATTTAATAACCCAAAGCTGAAAAAAAAACATTATTCTCTACATTCAAACCTTGGGCGCTATAACACAAAATGATTCCAAACTGTTTTTATTTCAAGCTCCTGACGTAAAATTTACGTAACCACCGACACAAGCATCGGGCGTTGTCTGAACAACCCAATCAGACACTCTCCTCGTTTATAGGAGGTCACCTTTGTTCGCTTTTAAAACCAATAACATTGTCTACACTCAGCGGTTTTTCTTATCTAATTGGCTGACAAGAGGCGAGGAGCACGCTCTACTAGAAAGGGTTTCGATGGAGCCGAGCCAGCACAGTGAAAATAGAAAACCGCATGAAGAGGGTGGTGCCGGCTTCTCCGATTGGTCCGCTTCGCCTTACTTAGCTTACGGTGGCTGGTCGAAAATCGCGGCGGCGTGCAACGGAAGGATAAGAATGCCGATAAAACGGATCCGCAGCAAGGAAGAGTTGGCAGAGCGATGTCGTATGTATGCCGAAAGGGCTCCGATAACGTTTTACTTCCACGCAAAAAGGTTTATCATGCACAAATAAAGACATGCTCACCGGCAGGTGCGAGTAGCGAGGGCCTGAGTGATCGGCGGGCAGCCATGTTCTATTCCTTTCAGAACGAGGCAGTCTGTGGCTATTCAGAAAAATTTTCAGTTTTGTTCGGCATATCAATGCATTTTTTTCGCGTACACGTCACTTTGACGTGGTGAGTTGTCGCGGTTTTATGAGGTCGCGTGACAGACAGGCGAAGTGGGCGTTGCCAGAAAACATTGGACCAATAGCAGAGGGCTAATGGTGAAAAGGCGTCGAATCAGGAATGATTATTTTTCGTTTGTGCGGTTTAATCATGCATAATCAGTGTGTACACGTTATATCAGATGGGGAGCTATCGCGGTTTTCTGACGTCGCGTGACAGACAGGCGAAGGTGTGAGTGGCCTGAAAATGTTTTAAACAATCATGGAGGCTTCTGCAGAAGTTGTAATCAAAACAGTTTGGAATCATTTTAGGTTATAGCGCCCCTTATTACAAACCAATGACACAATAATCCAGTTAGCACACTCACATCGTATCGAAAGGTAGGGCCAAAAGAATGGGACACAATTTGGACAGTGCTCTTTCCATATGTGAGTGGCGTTCTACATTTTTAATCCCACGATCTTTAGCAATCGCTGACCATAATCATTTTGTGTCGGAGGAATGTTGAAACATCCAGATGTAAAATTTCGAGTACTATGGGTTGATGTGTGCAGTAATGATGTGATAAATGTGACGACGAAGAAGTACAGTTTTAATCTCGCAGTAAGTGAAAAGGTCAAGCTTTTAGCTTGGTAAATACCAGTCGGCTCTTCTCAGTATACCTATAGTGAAATATCTCACTCCCGTTAGTTGCGTTGCTGGCGAAAACACAGCAACGTTTAGAAATAAAGCATGCCTGAGTAGTCGCTGTTGTTCACATTGACTTGCGTCCCACCAACTCTGACTGCCGAAAAGTATCAGGGTGAAAATCACCCTTCAAATCGTAACCGGTACGGAATCTGTCGGAATACCACGGCATAGTAGTTTGAGACATTTATATGGACAACCACATTACGCGCCTAGTGGAAATGCATGCCCAACATAATTTTCTTTGATAGCACCAGTGTTTCTAGATAGCACGAGCGCGGTCACATGGTTTGTGCCGAGGGGCGCCAACGCGCCAGCTGTGGAAGAAGACGACGATGCTCGAGCCATTGCTGATTGTGATAGTTCTGCGAACAGACACGGACGTTCAGGGCTAGACATAGACAAGGTTCGGCTGTAAAAAGAGTTACTTGACAAACAAGTTATGATGGGATCAGCATGATAACGTAAGTGATATAGCATTCCTGCAAAGGGTACTTCATTTTCTTGGAAGGAAACAACACATGTACTATTAAAATGTTTGAGTGATACCGTGAATTTCGCATAATTATGCTGCTCACGATCATTTGCGGCAAATACCAAGCCTGCGGGCACGGGATGGACATTATTGTGTACGCACCTTCACGTCGCGCTCTGTCTTCTCTATCTCGTAAATTGAGACTTGCAAGCCACAGTGTGATCTCACATTTACACCCGCAAGGCACGTAGCCACATCCATTGCGGGTGACCTATATAGGACTAGTTCCCTCAGCCAAGAAAAACCTAACCTTCAAACTCCCTTCCTCTATCGAGTTGGCGAGCTCTACTATGAAGGCTAAAGCCACGCATGCTTTGTGAGGTGGCACCAGCCGTTAATGAACAGGTGAATGTTTAATGAGACAGACTCTCAGCTACAGTTGTGCCTTCCAGTACGGTTTTGTTAAGGAGCCCGAACCTCGAACTTTTCCGGGCCAATGATTGGGAAGCCCTCTGCTCCACGACTACCACAAATTCGCCCATGCTTAATATATAAAGGCAGAAGAAGGCGTTCGGGCAGTTTTTTTTTACTGACCGCTTGCATGGGCAGATCACGATGACGGCAAGCAAAATAGGCTCACGTGTATGCAGTTCCCACTGTGAGTCAGCAGTTTGAGAACGCACGCATGTTTGCTCAGCCAGTTTGCCAGCTTCTCAACGCACGGATGGCTGTTCTAGTCTTGCTGCTAAAAGCAGCCTTAAATGGCATGCTTCTTGAAGAGGATTGTATGTAGTGTTGTATGTGATGCATCTTCTTTATTAAAGATCTGTAGTGCATGAAGATGTGCGAACACTGAACGAGCGGACAAACGAGTCACCCGCACGGCTTTTTCACTTATAATTCTGGACTTGCGTCCGTTTCATAGGCACAGATGAGTGGTTGAGGGGCCTGGAATGGTGATTTCATTTATCTTCGAAGAAATATCGATAGAAATCAATTATTTTGTTGTGCCGTCTTTACACAACAGAGAGCCCAGGGAGAACTCCGGAAACGAAAATGTTTCGCATTCCTTATTTAGGAATAGCTGCATGGTACCTGTAGGGTCTTACTGTGCGGAGAACGTGGCTGTATTGTTGTCGGCATCACGCAATGTCGGCTATTTGGGACACCTAAATTTTGATCATTTTTTCTATGCACTACATGTTATAGCCGGCAAACTCTGCATTTCTGCGATGTTTAAAATTTTCGTACTTTTCAGAAGAAAATAAGCAGCCATGTAGGAAACATAGTCTTGTAATTAAGCACTAGATAGGCGTTTACAAAATATAATGTTATTATTATTCAAATTGAAAATTAATATACGTTTAGTTTATTACGTACCATCATATTTTCATCTGCATCTGCATGAAATTTGATAACACATACAGCCTTTCTGGCTAATGGGTTATATAAAGAAACAAAATTTCACCCGAAAACAAATTTAGGAAGCTCATCGAGTAAGTCTGTCGTATTACTGGGCAGCAGCTCTATGGTGTACATTGAACGCTTGCCGACGAACAGCAAGGCACGCCTGCTGTGTCGCGAGTTCACAGTCGTTGGCATAGGTGATGCTCTTTCCGGTCCTGGACGTCTTTCTATCCTCGGTTGCGTCTTAACATTGCGTAATACGTTATCTTTGTTGTTGACCTGAGTTGTCGCGGCCCATACCCACAGTGGGGGATGGGCCATGCATTTGTTGGATAACTTAAGGTTATAAAGACAAGGAAGTTCTTCGGTGGCGTAACTTCATGAGCCTCATATCCGTTTGCACGCTGGGCGCCGATATACGATAACGACAACCCTGAGGCTGCATAGTGATGCGCGCAAAGAAAATCTCCGTATTTAAACATTCACACAGCAACGAATATACAAAGATTTGCACTTTATAGTACATGAATAACGGAAACTATTGATCGTAGAGATGTTTGATAGTTGCAAAGCAAATATGAATGCCAGAAATCCAGAAATTTTAGGTAGTATTTTTCTTTTGGCAACGTCAAAAGAACCAGCAACGTACTAAACATTGCACGCCGACATTGCTATCAACGACATGGGCTAACTGATAGGCTTATCTCTCCAGAAAATCACTTGCAGAAAGTAAGTTCGATTAGCCGACGATATATCGAGTACGTTCTGCTTGCATAAAGAACTACGCGGTACTCTCATTGCATACGAATTATGCCTTTTATTCCCCTGCGTCAGCAAGCGTATCGTGTTAATGAGCTAGCGTCACCATAGCCAGACATAGCAGGCTTTGATACTGATCTCTGACCCTCCAAGTCGTAATGTCCGCAAGAGCGCTGTTTCCAAGCAATATATCCGCCTACCTACATTGGCTAGTTTGCACGCTCCGGTAGCTCAACACGTTGCTACTTCCGCTCCGTATACGGCGTGGAAGGAACAGTACAAACACGCATATAAGTTTATGACTCCATAACGTCACGCTTACATGCCCCTGCAATTATGAATATTTCACATACGTTGGGCACCATTTCTTTTTGCCCTTCCCTACTGGTATTGCAGTGAGATCATTAATGAAGAGAGAAAATAAGACCTCGAGGATGCATATAATTGTGATGGTGTTTTAAACAATAGGGATCCGTCATGCATGTTATAGTTGCCGTAGCAGCGTGATCATTTCCTCTTTTTTTGCAAGCACGCCACGCCTACATCCATTATTTGAGATCTTGAGAGCTCCCTTTCCTCTTGCGTATATTTGTTTTATTGCGATAGCAGTTGTATTGACGCTCCAGACGCATCTCTGCCGTCGCCGTCACCGTGAGCTTCTGTATCAATTCCAAGGGTGATAAAATCGTCGCCGCGCGCCACATGCTGCATGTGCGAGTGAAAGCGTGCGAGGGAGAGCCGGCGATCGCGGCTCAATCTTGCTAGCATGAAAGGGAGGAAAGCGGGAAGGAAGTGCGCCGTTTTCCGTGGCGCGCGAGGCACCCAGCGTTGGGAGGCACCGGGAGAAGGGGAGTGAGGGAGGGGGGGGGCGGCGTTTTACTGCGGCTGCAACTGCGTATGTGGCGGCTGCGCGCGGTCGCGCGGCCGTATCTTGAGAGCGATCTGCGTTGGGGGAAACGTCTAGGTGCGTCGGCGGCTCGTAGTTTGTGTGTGCTGTGTTCTGTGTGTGTGAAGTGATAGACCGCACGAAGGTCACTTCGCTCGCTGCTGCTGCCGCGTTTCCTCACACCAGCGTTTCGACAGCCAGTGTCCGCGGTCATCGAGTGTAATGTGTTCATCTTTGTTGTGCGCGTTGACACCATGCTTCTTAATTTAGTTAGCAAGCGAACGTTAACAAGTTGATACGGCCGATAAAAGTACTATCCTTAATTCGTATAGCTCTCTGCTAATTTGCAAGCGCAATCGATGCTTCGCCTTTTGGTGAAACTGCGAAATTTTTATTTGCTGTTTCTGCAACCACTCTTAAGTAATGTAGCGTGTCTCCTTAGCTTTTGTTATCGACTCGTATTACTTTTGGTGAAAAAAATGTCGCAGTTTCGCCCGAAAGGCGAAGCATCGATTGCGATAGCAAATTAGTACAGAGCTATTCGGAGTAGGGATAGTAGTTTTATCGGCTGCATAAACTTGGACACATTGGCTTACTAACTGAATTAACAATCGTGGTGTCAGCGCGTACAAACAAACATGAATAGATCACACTGAATGACCGCAGCCAACGACTGTCAAAACGCTGGCAGCAAGCGCAGGTTCGCGCGGTCTATCGCTTCAACGGAAACTGAGCGGCGAATGCACAGCGCATACAAAGGTCAGAGCCGTGTGGAGATAGGAGACGGTGCGGGCGACCGGCACCGCCGGGCAAAGGGCCGCGGAGAAGTTGTTGGCAGAGGAGAAGCTGCCCCCCCCTCCCCCATCTTCCCGTTTCTTGCTTTCGCGTGGGAGATTGAGTGGCAAGATACGCCTTTGGTGGTGGAGCACAGCGCCGCTCCGCCTCCCTCCCTCCCATACTCCCACGGCCTTTCGCGCGACGGTCGCGTTTGCTTTCCGCCGTGCGTTCGCCCTCCGTGATAGCGCGCGTTCCCCGCGCGTTTTCGCTCGCGACGATTTTATCGCCCTTGGAATATATACGGAACCTCACGGCGACGGCGACGGCGACGCCGACGGCAGAAATCCGGTTGAAGTGTCCATATAATTGCTATCGCAATAAAATAGAATTCAATTCTGGGGTTTTACGTGCCAAAATCTCGATCTGATTATGAGGCATGCCGTAGTCAGGGACTGCAGATTGATAAGAGCGTACTCTCGCGTTTATAAGTACTTTTTGCTATGACATGTGACACACGTGCAAAGTCTCTGAAAGAGCCAGCATGTTTGAAGGAGGGACTTGTAGATTTGTTATTCTTTTGTTTTAAGGCCTCCGTTGTAGGTCTACTGAGTAGACCATTGGTAAAGTCGGCCCTGCTGAATCCTGGTACAAATCATACCACCGTACACGTTGTACTCTGTAACTGTGCTTTCTAGGCTCACCATCTATGCGCTGGATGCGGCAAAAGGAGGGTACCGGCATTCATATACGACGATGTGCTTCTATATTTTCGCCAATCACTTCGAAGTGGCTCATACCAAGGCACTTAGCAGTGTAAAACATTTATTATCGCGATAGCAATTATATGGACACTCCAGGCACATTTTTGCTGTCGGCGTCGCCATCACGTTTCGTATAAAGTCCAAGGGAGATAACACCGTCACCGCGCGCTGTATGCTGCAAGTGCTTGTGAAAGCGTGCGAGGGTAGACGATGATCGCGGCTCAATCTCGTGTGCGCAAGGGAGGAAACGGGAAGGAAGCGCTCCGTCTTCCGTCGCGCGCTAGGTTCCGGGGAGAGGGGAGGGAGGGGGTGGCGTTGTACTCCTTCAGCAACTGCGTAGTTCCGCGGCCGCGCGCATAATATCTTGAAAGCGATCTGCGGTGAGGGCAGAATTTAGGCGCTTCGACGGTTCACACCGTTGTGCGTGCTGCGTTGTCGCCGCTCAGTTTGCGTTGCAGCGATAGACAGCACGAAGGTCACTTCGCTCGCTGCTGCTGTCGCGCTTCCTCACGGGAGCGGTTTGACAGCGAGTGTCCACGCTTATCGAGTGTGATGTGTTCATGTTTTCCAGTGCGCGCTGACGCCCTGCTTGTGATTTAGTTAGTAGTTTTATCGGCCGTATTAAGGCCGTAAGGCATCACCTGGTAGCAACCCCTCACTAAGCAAATTAACAAAATAAAGTTTTTACTCCTCCTAGGAGGGTCAAAGATAAAACGTAAAATAGCATCCATGACTGCTTTTGCTAGCTGGGTTGAGTTTGGTGGAAATAGAAGGTCCTTAAACGACTGATACCTTAACTTAGTTGAGCGGGTGTTCACAAGATTATTTGGGGACATTTGAAACCTGGCACAAGCCCAAATGATGTGTTGAGTAGTACTCGATAATTCGAAGTTGGAACATTTGCCCTAATCTGATAGATCATGAAAGAAAGTGTCATTTCGCAGGGAAACGGTCAGTGAGAGGCATGAGCTTCCTCAGGCGGACTTGCTGGCAGCGGGAATAAGATTTGGGAAGGGGAGTATGCTTACCAAGAGAAATTAAATACTATTTGCGTTGCCCCTTAATAGTTGTCCGGTGCTCGTCTGGATTGTGTTCAGAGTCCGAGGGGTCCAGCTGGCTTGAGTCACGGTGGTAGGTTGATTACATCCCACCTAGGATTTACTAGGATTATCCAGCATGGTCATGTACCCATGAAACGGTGACATTGAGATTGCATTAGCCAAGCAAAGTGGTCTTGAGACACTCAAGGAAAGCCTGTTCACTGGCGGTATGAATATGCATGTGTTTGTAACAAGAGAAAGTAGACATGTTGTAAGGGACCTGAGTGAGGGACCTGAGTGAGTGACAGAATAATCCCTTCGAGTTGCGCTCCTTTAATGGTGACGTCTGATGTTAATAACCGTATCTTACGAGAATCAAGTGAAGTTCTTCGCCACAGCGCTGCTGCGTGTGTCTCAGTTTTGGAAGCATCTTTGCATATGTTTATAGTCTGGACACTCTGTTCGCTTCAAATGTTTCATCGCGACTGTTTTTCTAGTGCGAGGGTGCAGACTTGGTTGAGGATCTGTTAGTGATAGAGTAGCCCATGGGGATTGAGGTGAAGGCATGTCAGGTGGCCATAATATATTATAGCCGATGACCTCAACGATGTGTAGTCCATTTGAGATGGTGGAATGCCGATGAATATGGGAATTAAGCAGTGAGTCCGGTCTATCTGCATATGTTGTCGTATTGCTATTGCAGATATGCTGATTTTTATGCGGATTGGTAGACCTTTATGGCGTCTGAATTTAGGGATGCAGTGGTCAGTGGTAGTAGCACTGTGTTCCGTTTCTCCGCCGCCTGGTCTGACGGTTAATCGCCGAAATCCACTGCGCGTACCTTGTCGAGATGCCCCGATGTGTACTCTTCATTCATGGGTTACACTCGTTTCAATGCCATACGTTTGCAAACCTATTTGTGACTTATTTGACTGTTCTTTCGGTAATCTGCATCCAGCTTTCGCGGTAACACTGTTTGGTTGAAAAAAGTGAAATTGTATTTTTTTTCTATTTATCTAAAGCACCCGCAGAAGTATAATATAGGGGGTCGGGCTCCATGGCAAAATTTTTGTGTCACGATGATCCAACGTGGAACATAACTTGTTACACTTTGCATGAAGCTCCATGTGCTGTTGATATAGGAGACTAGACGTAGGAAAGTAGGAAAGTGTGTTCTAGTGTGGTGCACTGGTGAACAAGGAAAAATACTGCTTGCAATATCAAAGAGCTTGTGGAAACTGTAAATTAGAATAAACGTAATACAATAGCAATGTAGTGGTTTATTGCTTCCAATAGCGCTTAACAACTGCCACATGTAATAAAAACACATTTAGCCAACATCCATGCTGTTAACTGACGCTACTGTGGCATTCAAAATCAGTTAATGTTTTATCGGGCCTATGAAAACTGGTCCATTTGAACGCACTAGTAATCCAAGATGTGCAATCAACTTACACCTGCTATGTTGCAATAGCCATTCGATCAACACACACCAGGCGCGATGCCTGCAACTCCTTTGATGGCGCTCCTCATCCACCAACTGTAAGCCGTCTTTGATACATACATGCACGTTCAAGAGCTGTAGCAGCGTCCTGAGACGTCTTCAGCACGACGATAAACCTAGCTGTCAGTTTTCCCGCTTCACCTACACCAAAGAGTTTATTAAAAATTTAGTAGTACGGGATTTGAACCAAACAAGGCTACTGCAGAATGAGCGGATGTTGAGTGCCACCAGAACAGTGCAAATAGTCACAAATAGGTTTGAAGGCACATGAAATTGAAATGTGTATTACCTATAAGAGAAGAGCGCATATATATTTATGCTAAGTGCATGAGAATGTGTTGTTAATTGAATAAAGCGAAAGAAATGACAACTAGCTTGTTGCACCTTAGAAAATCAACGCAATTTCTAGTGACGCTGTTTTGGTCAGCAGTTGTAAGAAGAACTTCAGTTGCGAGTAATTATATCACGTACATCGAAACGCTGCCCTATATGGCTTCATCGTTTGGAAATGCGTATGGAGTTTTGCGCCACTTGTGAAAGTCAGTCATATAACTGTCATAACTATCGTCTTCACTCGACTCGACTATCGTCCGAGTGATCCTGACTCAGTATATTTTCGGGAAACCTGTGTGCGATTGAATCCGGCTGAATAGAATTTTGTTGAATCTGAGTTGGAGCAACGGCTAAGCAAAGAAATTATATATATATATATATATATATATATATATATATATATATATATATATATATTGCTACGTAAAAACAACACGAGGCGGGACTATTCACACTGTATTTACACTGAGCTGCAGAGTAGCTAAGATGGTGGACAGCCCCAGCACCAGACAGACCCGTCTTCTCTGTCATCTGCTCGCGGCAGAATGTCTCGCTCGGGTTGTGGTAACTTCGTAGCATTACCCCCGGTGGTAAAAGCGCCGTCTCGGTGCACTTCAAACATTGTCGTTAGAAGGAGCGCGGTATGGTTTCCGTCTGCTGACGTGAACTACGTCACTGGGAGCGATCGCAGGTGGCACAGTCGGAGAGACGGGAACGATCTCGTAGGTGACTTCCGTTACCTGGTGGACGATCCGATAAGGACCCGTGTACCGAGATGACAACTTCTCGGACAAGCCAACACGACGGAATGGACACCACAACTAAGGCACCGGGTGAGAAGCGAACGTTGTCATGCCGGCTGTCATAAAGGCGCTTCTGGGTCGCTTGCGAGGCCGACAGTCTAGAGCGGGTGGTCTGACGGGCGCGATCGGCACGAATGATGGCAACACGTGCATATTCACTAGGCGGCGTGGCAGCAGCCGGAAATAGGGTGTCCAGTGGTAACGTTGGTTCACGGCCAGCGAGCATATAAAAGGGTGAATAACCGGCAGTATCGTAACGCGATGAATTGTAGGTGAAGGTCACGTAAGGTAGCGCCAGGTCCCAGTCACGGTGGTGAGATGAAACATACATTGAGAGCGAGTCCGTGAGGGTGCAATTTAGGCTCTCGGTGAGGCCATTTTTGGGGAAGGTAGGCAGTGGTCAACTTGGGCTGCTTGGAGGAGGAGCATAAAAGATCGTCGATTGCTTTGCACAAAAATGCGTGGTCTCGATCTGTGAGCAAATTGGCGAAGGGCGCCATGGTGTAGAAAAACATCGGGGAGCAAAAATCGGCAACGGCAGTAGCAGTGCTGGTGGGGAGCGAACATATATATATATATATATATATATATATATATATATATATATATACAGGGTGTTTCAGCGAACACTTTCAAAAATTCTTAAAGGTTGCCTGTGGCAGATAGCACAATTCTAGTTCATAAGCTGGCCTGCTCGAAGAGGCGGACATTACTTGCACAAGAAATTGAAATGCATAATCGAATAATTAACAAAACTTCACTAATTAAGTTTTAACTAATTACCTGATGGCCCATATTGCAATTTACAAATTGTAGCCGTGAAGTTCGCAAGGCGGATCCACTTGGAACGAATTCTCGCGATGACACCAGTTTCGAGATATTAATTCCCGAACTTTGCGGAGAAATGCATTGGCTTTTGCATGCATATACCTAAGCTGTCTCAAGACATTTGTTATGCTTTAGTTGCCGAATGTCTCGTTTTGATAGTTTGATTTTTATCTCTCTGTCTTTTCTTGGGCGCACTTTAGATTATTACCATTCTGGCCAATTAACCCTCGGAGGTATGAGCCCATGTGATGAGGCAAAACAACAACAAAGGCAGGGCATGTGCACTCCTTGAAGCGAACAGCGTAGCAGATGACATTCGAATTGTAGATTACTTTCATCGCTTCTGCATAATATCGGCGATCGCACGACTTTTCGACGTTATAAGGCTCTGAAACTGCGTTATGTCGACGCTCGCGTGTTCTGGTTAAAATACTGAAAAGGAAAGGTGGAACGATTCTATGTCAAAACAGAAGAAGGTTTATTGCCTGAGACTTATACACGACCTAACTAGTAAAATAAACAGCAGAAGCAGCGACTTAGACAAAGGTATCGAAAGAAATCGCGCACTTTCTGAATTTGAGAAAACGAGTTGCTTAGGCCCAGGCAGACTCACCCGGTACAGCAAGATGTAATGCAATGCAGCAAGCAGGAAAACTAAAAAGAAAACTTCAAATGAAACAGGAAAATAAAGAAATAAACACACCAAGGCATAATGTAACATTTATAAGTGCGAGGACAGACTGAATTTCAAAGACACAGAGCACGTTGCAGGATTGAAAGATGCCATGGCGACAGTAAATGAGTGCTCGTTAAAACTGCATCAGAGGCAGGTGCCTCATACGTTAAAGGGGTTTTGCTTTAGCATTTTTAGTTTTCGGTCGGTATTTGTTCGCTTGCCCGTGTTATCTGTGTGCGTACGCGCTAATCTCTTGCATTTTATCTGAAAACAGGCTGCTCCGGAATGAGGTAATTAGCGTAGGAAACCCAAACTATTGACTAGAACGGACAAATGGGTTACAAATGTTCGTGACCAGAGGAAATTGTCCGACAGGAAAGACAGCGACAAGGATATTGCTTTTCTTTTCTAATCTAATTATAGTTTCAAGGAAGCGCGAAAGACGTCTGGATACGGATGTTATGGGAATTGAAATATAACGCCTGCCATCATATATGCATGTCTCACTGAGTACGGCACCGACACTTAAAGAAATGTTGAGCTACCTGAACGCACACAATGAGATTCCCGGATATACTTAAATAGAGCACATTAGGAAATAGCAAGAAATTGGTGCAGGAATGTCACAGCTGTCTCCCTTTCGTCGTCGGCGCGAAGTCAATCGATGGGGTATACAAGCCGGTTGGTCGTTCCGTACTCGAGCGAACACAGTGAAAGAGTCAGAGTCGGGAGTAAAAAAAGAAAGATATTTATCCGTGGATAAATATACACAAATTAATAAAATAAGATAATAAAAAACACAAGACAGACTAACACACCTGAACTTAATATAACACAATGATGAAGACAAATAAATATTACAAGCAATTTAACAGTAGATATAAAAATGAAACAGGGCGCGGATCAAATATTCAAGAATACACTTAATAGTAATTGACGAAAACAAAGTTCAAAAGAAAACAAAGTAGAAAAAAAACGATGTCATACGCGTGGCCGGGCAGCAGCAGCAAGTCCATAAACCGTGAAGTCGGCGCGCAAAGCTTTCCCGAAGAATGCTGGCGAGCCGATCTTGTTGAGGTGGATGCGATTGCTCGGCTGGGTTTCTCGGGAGTCTAGATCTGTCGGCTTCCCTCAAGCAGGTTGAGCTAACTTGAGGCGAACTACCGTGAGCTTCGTGGCAGACGTTGGTTTGTCGTCTCGTACATCAACTAGTTACTCGGAGCTCCGAAGCGGCTAGGCGGCCCAGGCGATACTGGACGGCACTAGCCCCCCGACGGCTTCTCAGCAGCGCATAGGTTCAGCTTCTAGACTAATTAGAAGGGCCCAAAGCCTGCGCCTAAATAGCCTCTCCTTTCCAGAGTTCCCTATGTAGGGGAACTACCGGTAATTCAGAGTTCACCTAATTATTTCACGACTCCTCCCAAAAGTCTTGGCCGCGCCCCTTTCACCAGGGACGAAGGAACGGTAGATTCCCCTCTCTCCAAGGTCGAGCCTCCGCACTGCACCACACGGACGCACACGCACACACCTGGGTCCGTTAATCGGCGTGTCGCCTTCTCGAAAATAGATGCCGCCCCGTGGGGACACGACGTTTTTGACGCCCGTTAATCGGCGTGTCGCTTTCTCGAAACTATGCCACTCCGTGACAAGGAAACATACACATATCACCAGGCTTTCGGCTTAAATGTTGCCAGTGCATGTAGTGATGGCAGGAAGCTCCGACATAAATCAAGCGGACATTAAATGTATGGATTACGCACTAAGACCTCCAAGCGAGACATATAAATTGGTTTTTACTTATAGTAACATTACGTTTTCGTGAGAAGTCACGCTTATTATAAATTCAAATTTTTCCCCAACGAATCCGCGGTTCCAACAAGACTATGCGCCAATGGCGCAGAGAAATGCCGCGACTTTTGCCAGATTTTTCTACATACTTTCGAAGCTAGTATGACTTTATTCTGCCACAAAAGCTATTTGTCCCAGATGGAAGCTCGGTGCGGGAACGCGTAATCCAATGCACTTCACAAAAGGTCTGCAACACACATATTTATACAGCGTCACTCGTAGCCAAGATTGTTGCGTAACTATATGCGACGTTCCGGCGCAGAGAGAGCAATCATTTTGATTAAATGCCTGTCTGGAGACAATGAACAATAAGTGTTGGTCAAACGAGCTATGGTATGGCTTAGGCGATTTTTTAGTTTGGGCCATCATCCACCCATGACGAAATGTTAAATAAATTATTTTTTGAGTAGACAAGTAATGAACTGATTTAAAGTATATTTGATGCATCTCAGAAAAACGTTCACCAATTCTTCATTAGTCTCACATAGTTTTTCAAACATTATCTATTCTTCAGACACTAAGTTTTACAGTAGAGAAAAAAAAGTCTCTTCAGTCCAAAACTAATCTAATCTGAAGAATCGCTGAAGTAATCTCAAATATATTTTTCCGTTAAAAAGCAACTGTCACCTTATAAACCTTCCGAAAAATCTACATTTGTGCAAGTTGTCATAAGGCTTCTTAACTACACACCTGTGATTTAAGGTCTGATAGTTTTTGTAAATTTGGCTAAGATTGAAAACTCCGTCTTCAGAGCAGAGGGTGAAAATAATAATTTTCGTTAAAAACGCAGTTTTAGAAAATTAAAGCACCGCAAAGTCGTGATCTGCAGACGGGAAATGAACACTGAAAGCCCGCGTGCCTCTGTGTGGAGGGTTCCCGGGTTAATTGGCTACGTACGGAGCCAAGTCGAGCCTTACGTGCTGCTGTTGTACAATGTGACATCTCTACTGATCGGACTATGAAAAAAAAGTCGCAGTTTCACCCGAAAGACGAAGCATCGATTGCGATAGCAAATTAGTGGATAGCTGTACGAAATAAGGATAGTTGTTTTATCGGCCGTAGAAGCTTGCAAACATAGGCATACTAGCTAAATTAACAAGCATGGTGTCACGCATGCCCAAGCAAACATGAATGCATTTCACTCGCTGACCGCGAAAACTCGTTGTCAAAGGGCTGAAGTAAGCGCGGCTGCAGCAGTGCGCGAATTGACCTTCGTGCTGCCGCTAGCATCAACGCGAACTAAGCCGCGAAATCACAGCACAGGATGGACTCTATCCCCGCCGCAGATGGTTTTCGATAAACAGCAGCCTGTGTGGACACGCGTGGCGTAAAATGCACCCCCTTCCCTACCCTCCCCCAGAGCCTAACAGCCCCTGCGAGCCCAGAAAAGACCCCCCCCCCCCCCCTCACCAAATACTATCCCACCTCCGGAGCGCTGCTCACGAATGGAAGACGGGGCGCTTTTTTCCCACTTGCCTCCCTTCCATGCGCGAGATTGAGCCACGATCACCGGCTCACCCTCGCACGCTTTCACTCGCACATACAGCATACGGTGCGCGGCAGCACGCCGACAATTTTTATCGCCCTTGGACTTGATACCGAACCTCACGGTGACGACGACGGCAGAAATGCGCATGGAGTGTCCATGTAATTGCTGTCGCAATAAAACAAACGGAAAGGCAGTGTCCTCCATCGAGAAAGGGTGGTTAGCATGGCGGAAAAATGGCAACCTGTCAAGGAGTCCGGAGAAAGGGACCACCTCGGTGGACAAGCATGCGCGCCGCGAGGTCACGCATTCTTATGTTTATATCCACGGGAGTATGAGCCATGAGCGCGCAGGAAAATGAAACCGATATGGTCGCCTTAACACGCCACTTTTCTTCGCCATTAACGCCTGTTGGTGGGTGTGAAGGCATTATTCTTTAGCAAAAGGACAACTGGCCACGCGGCCACAATCAACACATAGAGCAATCTTAAATGACCCACTCCTCTTTTACTGACGTGAAATAAGGAGATGTTGGTGCACAAGTACGGTGTCAGCTATTCCTTGGCTCTTCAATATGTGGTAAGCCAATGTCTTGTACGGAAGACCAGCGCACTGACCAAAATCCCAACACAAATACAAGAAACTATGCACGTCGCACCGATTCCCAGGAACATGCACCCAAACTTCCACATTTGACGGAGACAAGCCCTAGCGCAGGCGCTCGGGAGAAAGTATGGAAACCACCCCAATGTCTTGTACGTAGACGCGGCCAGCACCGCAAGAAGCACCGCATTCGTCATCAGCGTAGTCGACAATAACGGGACCTAAATAAATGCATCGTCGGTTTCCAGAGTGAGCGCTGCGGAGGCAGAGGAACTAGCGATAGCTTTAGCCATCACGACGAGACCGCAGTGGGATTGCGTCATAGATCTGACGGACTCTCAGATGGCATGCAGAAATTACTCCAGGGCCAAAAATTCCAGTGCTGCACATCACATTCTGAATGGAGCGTACCAGCTGCCACCATACATACAAATCGTGTGGACTCCGGGGCATGAGTCCTTACGCGGCAATCAGCAGGCACACGCCTACGCCCGAGGGCATGCACACCGGGAGCCGCGAGATGACCGCGCCGAGCAGTTCCAACCAGAGCCCATACCATTAAGTTACACTCACATCCTACAACACTATCGCCTTTCACGAAGAACACTACCCCCACCTAATAATGCTCTGACGCGAGAGGAAGCCGTATTATGGCGAAAACTCCAAACAAACGCATATCCACATTTTAGTCTTTACCACGCCATACACCCTGCGCTGTATTCCTATAAATGTCCACACTGTGATCAATGTGCAACACTTTACCACATGGTATTGGCTTGCGTAAACACACCACAGCTAACACCTATAACACACCCCACCACACGGCAATGGGAGGCAGCGCTCTCCAGCTCCGACTCGACGGACCAGCTCAACCGGGTCAATCGAGCGAGAAGGGCAGCTAAGGCCGCTGGACTCCTGGACTGAGGGGACCACCCACTGCAGAGCGGAGGAGCTACCTACGCTCGCGTGCTCTTTTTATTAAAGTTTATTCTGTCTCTCAATATGTGGTACATACAAAAAGCAGTTGCAACATGAAACATGTAACAGTATACAACATAGTTGCAACGCTTAGCGAGAGGTCCTCGCATATGCCTAAACGACCCTACTCGCATGGAAACCCAGCTCTAAAATGATTCGGTGGGCAGCAGTAAACAATTACGAAATGGCGGACAGCCATGTAAAAGCGCATTCACCTGCTTCTGCCCTCAGTGGTGTCGCTATTCTTTGCTGATTTTCGTTGTAAGCAATGCGCGTTATTGATGCCGTTGAGTTGCACTGTTTCTATCTGTTGCCGTCATTTCTTGGCACCGTTGAGCAACACGCCTAGTTCATTGCCTCTGTTAGACAAGCGTTACCATCTAGAACACTCCGCTTTGTCTTTTCTGCGCGTTGGTCACACGAAATGAACGCAAGGAAATCAGTGCCTCAACTCGATACATTACATAACGTTCAGATGACCATCCCAATGCAATCGCATGAACCACGTAATTCATCTCCCTTTCTGGCCTGGCAGTGTTCCGTATATAAGGGGGGGGGGGGGAGAGAAAAGACTTTATTCCAGGTCAGACTAAGACCTATCGACGTATATAGCAATTGTCAGGACAGTAGCCGGTACCTATAGCGCTCGTTTGCTCGAGTGCCATCTTCTGCGGTCGAGGTGTGCTAATGCAGTCCCGTTCTATGTTTTCATTACACAGCCGAGCACTTTAGATTTTGCACGTGTTTCTAAGATTGACGAACGAAGCAATACAATCTACTTCCGATGCAGTGGAGACTCTGCATGTACTCTTGAGTCTCAGCTGTCGACACCTGTATCTGAATTGCTCAGGTGAGGTTCACCACCGCGAAGACTTCTGGCAATTTATCTGCAGTGCCACCCACAAACTCTAGCTCGTTAGCCTTAACCATCTTATTAGTAGAGTGACCTTCACTCAGTGGTGGTAAAGAGAAATGAACGTTGACTTGTTTACAAACCGCATGCGAGCACACGGGTAGATCAGGAAGGGGTAAGGGAGCCGGCACAGATCACGATAAGAAAGCCTGGATGCCTGATGTTGCAGTGATGAATTCTTCATTTCAGTCTTTTATTTGTGTGTTAGGTCAAAGCGGCCGTTCTGACAAATATGCGCAAGATTGAGCAGAAACACACGCAAAGACGGGACAGTGATGGGAAATAATGCGAATAATGTCAATTCCGTAAACATTTTCAAAGCTCATCACTAACGCACACACTTGAAACACTTAGGTCACATAACACATAAGATGATCCCCATGTTCTCGACGTACCCGTCGCAATGACTTAGCGGCTATAGTGTTGCGATTCTAAGCACGAGGTCGCGAGATCAGAACCAGGCCACGGCGGCCCAATCCCGATGGGGGCGAAATGCAAGAACGACCATGTCCCTTGCATTTGGGGCACGATAAATGTCCCCTGGTGGACAAAATTAATCCAGGATCCCCCACTATGGCGTGCCCCATAATCAAATCGTGGCTTTATCCATCTAATACCACAGAAAACGATTCATGTTCTCAACGTATCCATATGAAAATATAGCTATTTTTAGTTCTCCTAAACCAGCGGGAAATATTTCAGGAGGCTCATATCGTCACGTAGTACTGGCGGTGAAGAATGCAGCAGCAAAACTGTGAATGATGAAATAACTTTTCATTGTGTGAACCTGCGCCCACAAAGGCAAGTGACAACCGAAGCACACCGATGGCGGCGAGCGCAGCCGGCGATAGTCGAAATCTGACCTGAACATCAAGTGCGTCGGCTTTTATACATGATTCTTCGAACATTCCAGGGTAATCGCTGGTACCCGCGTGCGTTCTAGAAACTGCTACACAATTCGTGCCATGCAGGCATTCTGATTATACAAGGATCGGCGAGAACATACGCAGCAGATAGAAACAACCATAACATTCGAGTAAGTTCCAGATCGTGCAGGCGAGACGAGTCTTGCGCTGAGCGATAACGTTTAACATTTGTTAGCCGGTGAAAGGTGGTCACCGAAGATATATAAAGTATGCGTGTTTCAATATAACGCCAGAAAACGTGACGGCAGAAAATTTTTAACAGCAGAAAATTAGGCTCTGGAACTTTCGTTTAGCCCCTATTTGCCCACACCAAATTTGCCTAAAAATAACCTCTAACATTTCACCATTTGCCCTAAATAGAATCTCCGTCAATGATGTACTTTCTTTAGGACACCGTGAACACCCGTATAACATTTTAGTACGCTTCTAAGTCGCAATAAGCGCTTCGCTGTTAGAAGACGAAATAAACTTTGTTGAAAGAGCCGGCAGTTTGGTTTTGGTGAACCAAAATAATGCAGAACACATCCACGATATCTCTGAATGTGAACGAAACTTTCCAAGTTTTGGATAACTGTCCATTGAAAAGAGAGCGCAGTGTATGTGGCTATTGCCGGCGCCTTCATTTAAGGTTTACAGTATTTTTGGTACGACAGCGCCACCAGACGATGAGAGACGCATAGCGAATTCTCTCAGCCTCCACGGTGGACTGTTTAGAGCAAGGGGAAGCTATATTCAGCATTAAAGCGTGTACTACAACCAGAAGGCACGATATACTCGGCCGCCGAGGCGCTGGAGCGTGGGCACTCGCGTGTCAATGCCGCCGTTGCTTGATCTTGCAGAAACGTGCCACAGTACCACAGTACGATCAGAGACGCGCAGCGAATTTCGTCGACGCACGCTTCCATGTGACTTTCAGTACTGCAATAGCAATTACACGGGCACACTCGAGGCGCTTTCGCACCGTGGCCGTTGACGTTGCCGTCGGGGTTGTCGTGTTGTCCCGCTATCGATGGGGGATGCAGCTCGCGCGCGGAGGGTTAGATAGTCTCCGGAGACCCCGAGTGTGTTTCGCTGCGAAAAAAATAGAAGCACTACCGCTCCTAAACCTAGGCCTCAGACTTATCATTTGCCCCTCAACTCGTCGCTTGCTGCAAGAACCGTTACAATTTGACTCAACCTTGTGCCACTTTCTAATGAAATTTCAAATGCAAAGTGGCGGCTATAGCCGCCACTTCACGCAAATTTTAGGTATAATTGCCTTCAGTTTCTCCGAGAGAGCACGTATTATTTTACAGAGGCTCTTTCACATCAAACCCGGTGAAAACGACTGATACACATCCTGAATTTGCTATATCTTCTGATGCTCCACGTACCATATTTTATGAATTTTCGCTACTTAGCAGTGACCTATCCGCTTTAAAGCGCATCTCAACAGCCCACTTGCTTGCATTCATTTCAACCTGCCAAAACAATTGCGACACGGCTTCATTCTGTCCTTTTTCTCCCTACTTCCACATTCTCATTGCTGACCGCTTTTCAGGCGTCAGCAGACTGCACACAGCTACATTGCAATCTGAGGTAATAGTAATATTATTCCTTTCGCTTTATTTTTTTTGCTGTATATATATATATATATATATATATATATATATCAGTGAAGTAATCAGTAACCGGAGCCGGCACAGAAGTAGTTAAAGAAATAGAAGCACGTAGGAAAAACACTAACAAGACTTTACTGGCGTTTCGGCCGGGCATATATATATATATATATATATATATTTTACGGTGAGAAAAGAAGACAATGTCGACTACCGAGAAGACGACAAACTGGCAACAACCTCTCTGGATTCTCAGCTGCTGTTTATGTATGTCGTGTAAATACATCGTGTAAATAGTATATACCCGTGACATTTTCGTGGGAGGTGCTGGGTACGCGTCTTGGCCACGGAGCTCCACAGCGGATGTCTCACCCAGCCTGGGAACGTGCATCCAGCGGCAGGTACCGCGTCTGCAGCTGCATCGCCAACTACGCATGCCCAGTACGTTGCTCTACCTCAGCCGCACGACCCCGGTGAGTTCAACGGCCTCAATGGTGATGACGTAGAAAAATGGTTGAAGATGTATGAGCGCGTCAGCAAGGTGAGCAGGTGGGATCCGACCATAATGCTGGCCAATGTCGTGTTCTACCTCGACACAACACCGCTAACGTGGTGTTCCGTCAAAACAAACACGAGGAAGAGCTAACCAGCTGGGAGTTGTTTAAAGACAAGCTGTCCTACGTTTTACAGCGTAAGCTGTTATGGGCTCATTCCGATAGCCGTTTGGTCACGATGATGCCGCCACCGGCGGCGTCCTCCGCAATACCGCTATCACCGGAAACGCGAAAAAAGTACCCATTTCCAACCAGAATCACACCCGCGCCCGCTGCGTGGGAGCCGGATACTCTACCACTGAGCCACGCAAGCGCTTGCTATCGGGCCGCGGAAAAACCCTATAATGCAAACGCAGGGAGAGACGACTCGAGCCTCCGCCAGTATGGTGGCGTCATCTAGGTAAGATGCCTGCAAACGCAGCGTCCGCAGGCGCAGACGACGATATGCGATTCAGAGGAGGCGCGCAATCAACGCGCTCCCGAGCTGCCGAGCCGTCCGCCAGTATGGTGGCGCCATCTAGTTAAGGTGCCTGCAAAACCCTGCGCACCCGACATGAAAGTTGCAGTTGTAAGGGTTGATCGGGCTCAGCAAACTGCTGTGCAGAGAGCATTACAAGCCGCAGCTCGCCGTCGAAGTCGGGCGGGCAGTTCAGATTGTTCTCGTCAAAACGAGGCGAACAGACCTGCCGCGAATACCCTGTTGTGCGTGGTGCTCAAATTGGAGCTACTCTTGAGCCGCTCCACCAGCTTACGCTGTGACTGTGCTGCGTGTGTCGCGCCAGCCTGTGACATTTTGGCAACCCGACCGGTCGGCAGCAAGCCGCCAAGCAACAACTCGCCACGTGTGTCCCAAACTGCTTACCGAGCAGTATGTCTCCTACATTCAGGACGTCCTCGCCCTATGTCATAAAGTCGACACATCCATGCCAGAGGCGGACAAGGATTGGGCACATTATCAAAGGCATCGCGGTCGATGCATTAAACCTTCTGGTCTTTAGAAACCTATCGACAGGCGACGCCATCATGAAGGAATGCCACCGTTTCGAGCAGGTGAAGAGCCGCCGTATACACAATTCATTTACACAGCTTCCAAATACTGCAGCGACCTCTTCTTGCACCGACCCAACCGACCTAGCTAGCTTGCCACCACCAAGTGGAAAACTTGACCCGCATTTTGCGCCGCGAACTCGAAGCAGTGTTCCCTGCCTCGCCTCAGCATACGTCTTGGACCAACACTGCTGAGACGATATCGCTGATTCAGTCCGTGGTTCGCCAGGAAATCGCTAATATGGGCATCCCCAGCGCCTGCTCCTTGAGTCGTCCTGACACCGGCCTTGCTCCTATGCCTCGGTCCTATCGCAGTCCACCCTACAGTGCCCGTTATCCCTTCAATACCCGGAATCCATTGGACTGGTGTACACCTGATGACAGGCCGATCTGTTTCTGCTGCGGCCGAATCGGTTACGTTTCCCGTCACTGGCCGTTGCAGGTTGGCCGTCCAAGCGTCGAAACACTTTCTGGAAATTCAAGTTCACCCCCCAGTTCTTCACTTCGTCGCTTCTACGACGCTTCCGACGCCACCACCTCTACTCGTCGCTATGCTCACTCGCCCTCGCCTCAACTTCGCCAGCAACGTCCGCCCCAGCTTCACCGCTTACCCTCACCCACCTACCCAGGACTATTCCAGCCGGAAAAATAGGCACTGCGGCACATTGAGGTGGTGCTGCAATGTAGGATTCGCCGCAAAATCCTCCTTTGACTCTGTTTACCAGACAAAACCTTCTTGAGGTCCACGTTGATGGCAGACCCGTCACAGCAATCATAGATACCGGAGCGCACATATCGATTATAAACAGCCGTCTACCCCGTCATTTAAGGAGAATTGTTACGGCTGCCGTTACTCGGGTCGTACGAATCGCCGACAGCAGCGCGGTGGCCGTGGTCGGACTATGTACTGCACTTGTGAGTATTTCAGGCCGCCGTACTGTCGTCCTTTTCACTGTGCTTGATCAATGCCCCATGACCTCATACTAGGCCTAGACTTCCTCTCTGCATATTCAGCGCTGATTGATTGTTCAAGTACTGTGCGTCTTGACCTGCCTCTGCTGGACGATCCTCCGACACTTCACGAAATTCGCCCAAGACCGACTGATTTTGTTCCCGCTCCACCGCAGGCCTTGACATACATCGAAATGTCAACATCTACGCCGGTTCCCGATAGTGATTACATCATCATCATCATCATCATCATCATCATCATCATCAACATCATCATCATCATCATCATCATCATCATCATCATCATCATCAGCCCATATTCATGTCCACTGCAAGACGAAGGCCTCGCCTTGCGATCTCCAATTACCCCTTTCTTGCGCTAGCTGATTCCAACTTGCGCCTGCGAATTTCCTAACTTCATCACTCCACCTATAGTTTTCTGCCGTCCTCGATTGCGCTTCCCTTCTCTTGGTATCCATTCTGTAACTCTAATGGTCCACTGGTTATCCATCCTATGCATTACATTGCCTGCCCAGCTCCACTTTTTCCGCTTTATGTCAACTAGAATATCGGCTATCCCTGTTTGTTCTCTGATCCACACCGCTCTCTTCCTGCCTCTTAACGTTAGGCGTAACATTTTTCTTTCCATCGCTCTTTGTGCGGTCCTTAAGTTGTTCTCGAGCTTCTTTGTTAACCTCCAAGTTTCTGCCCTATATGTTGGCACCGGTAGAATGCAATGATTGTGCACTTTCTTTTCAACGACGTTGGTAATCTCCCATTCAGGATTTGTTAATGCCTGTCGTATGCACCCCAGCCAAATTTTATCTTCTATAAATTTATTTCTCATGATATCCGCTCCTATAACTGCCATCGTTCTCAGCCACACATGTACTGTCGCGCATGCAATACTCAGGGCCACAGACAATTGCACGTATCTCCCTGTGGTGAATTTCGGGCTCACGAAGCAAATTCTGCCTAAAGATATCACCCCGGACTACGATCACTGCTTTAGAAGTTCACTGCGTTGAGACTTTTGCCGTCGACGCTTCCTCTGAACCATTCCGGTCTGCCATTTGTACTGACCACGACTTTAGGAAAATGATCGCGTAGCATCTCACACCTGTGGAGGCTGAACAGCTCTGCAGTTTATTGCTTTCGTACAAGGACATATTCGACCTGAAGAACCCTTCCCTTAGGCCAGACGTTCCTTTGTCAAACACCGTATACATACAGGCGATAATCCTCCCATCCATCGGCGACCCTACCGTGTTTCAGCTTCGGAGCGCCAAGTCATCAAAACGGAAGCAGACAAGATGCTCGCGAAAGACATCATTGAGCCATCGTCAAGTCCCTGGGCGTCACCTTGTCGTGCTGGTCAAAAGGAAGGACGGCACATAGAGATTCTGCGTCGACTACCGGAACATCAACCGCATCACGAAGGAGATGACCCACTACCTGTATAGATGACGCCCTTGATTGCCTATACTAGGCACAGTATTTTTCGTCCATCTACGGTCCGGATATTGGCAAATCGCTGTGGATGATCTCGATCGTGAAAAGACCGCCTTTATAACGCCTGATGGTCTTTACCACTTCAAATTTATGCCATTTAGGCTATGCAACGCTCCGGCTACCTTTCAGCGTATGATGGACTCATTACTCCAAGGATTTAAGTACTCGACTTGTCTCTGCTACCTATATGATGTTGTGTTCTCGCCCACATTCGGCACGAACCTTGAGCGTATTTCAGCTGTACTTGCTGTGTTTCCCAAGGCCGGCCTACAGCTCAACTCGAAGAAATATACAGGGTGTTTCAGCGAACACTTTCAGAATTTATTTAAGGTTGCCTGTGGCAGATAGCCCAATTCTAGTTAATGAGCTGGTCTACTCGAAGAGGCGGACATTACTTGCACAAAAAATTGACATGCATAATCGACTAATTAACAAAAATTCACTAATTAAGTTTTCAACTAATTATCTGATGGCCCATATTGCAATTTACAGATTGTAGCCGTGGAGTTCGCAAGGCGGATACACTTGAACTTAATTCTCACATTGACACCAGTTTCGATATATTAATTCCCGAACTTTGCGGAGAAATGCATTGGCGTTCCAGTTAATTTTGTGCTTCAATGCATAAAGCGACATTTTGTTAAGAATTTAACTGGAACGCCAATGCATTTCTCCACAAATTTCGGGAATTAATATCTCGAAACTGGTGTCATCCTGAGAATTAATTCCAAGTATATCCGCCTTGCGTACTCCCCGGCTACAATTTGTAAATTGCAATATGGGCCATCAGATAATTAGTTAAAAACTTAATTAGTGAATTTTTGTTAATTAGTCGATTATGCATATCAATTTTTGTGCAACGAATGTCCGCCTCATCGAGTAGACCAGCCGATTAACTAGAATTGGGCTATCTGTCACAGGCACGCTTTAAGAATTTTTGAAAGTGTTCGCTGAAAAACCCTATATAGCTTCGGCCTCCGTGAAGTTACTGACCTTGGACATGTCAATGCGTCTGGCATCCGACCGGACCTGGAGAAAATTCGTGCCATGAAAGAGTTTTCTGTTCCACAGTCCACTAAAGATGCCCTAAGTTTCGTGGGCCTTTGATCTTACTACCGCCGCTTTGTTAGATTTTGCCACCATAACACGCCCTCTGACAGATGTCATGAAGAAAAGTCCACCGTTTCCATAGACAGCCTCTCAGGCCACCGCTTTCTCTCGCCTTACCACCATACTCACCACCCCGCCGATTCTAGGACACTTCGATACGTCAGCACCTACAGAGGCGCGCACCGATGTCAGTGGCCACGGCAACGGTGCTTTCTTGGCACAAGTTCAGCACGGCCAAAAACGTGTTATCGCGTACTCGAGCCGTCTTTTGTCACCTGCGGAGCCGAATTACTCTATTACCGAGCGCGAATGTTTGGCCCTTGTGTGGGAAGTAGCGAAATTCCGCCCCTATTTATACGGCAGGCCTTTTCGGGGCGAAGCTCCTTAAAGCGGCACCCGTTCGTCCCTCGTCGTAGTAGTAGTGTGTAACCACTCTGAGAAAAATGAGAAAAAAATTCCGAAGTTGTGTCTGTAGCGCGGAATCGAACCAGGGACCCCTCGCTTCCGAGCGCGCGGCGTTAGCCCACTACGCCACGAAGCACACATAGACACAAGCACCACGATGGCAATAAATACCCAACATTAACGAAAGGCCGCGTTTCTAGCGCGTTTCTAACGCGTTTGTGCTAGCGCGTTACGGCCCGTGTAAGAAGCTGGTGTAAGACGCTGTGGCCTCTCCGCCTTACCTTCAACGCGTTTCGAACGCGCTGCCCAAGGCGGTGGCAAGTCAAGTTCAAGTCGAGGAGCGTTTATGAATACGGGGGGTATACTCTCTCAGCAGTCATGTGATGGCGTCGGCAAACGCGGTGCACGTTCCGGCATGTGTAAATGGCTGCGTAAGACGCTGTGGCCGCTCCCCCTTACTAGAGAGTACTGCACGTCTCTAACGCGTTTGTGCTAGCGTCCCCTTAAGCGGGAGATCCGATGATTCCCTCCGGAGCTTCGCCCACTCATCATCATTCACCCCGTGGATATGCTGTGATTTTTTTTCTATTGTAACTGACCACCACGCCCTCTGTTAGCTTTCGTCCGTAAATGATCCCACAAGGAGGCTTGGACGATGGACTTTGCGGCTACAGGAGTATTCTATTATGTGGTGTATAAGTCTGGTCGCCTACACAATGACACCGACTGCTTGTCTCGTAGTCCTGTACACACGTCCACCAACGCCCACACGGACGCTTCCGCAAGTGTTCTTTCCATTTTCCTGTTTTTTGGACATGGCCCACGAGCAACGCCATGACGCTATCTTGAGGACTCCATGGACTGAATGGAATCTGCTCCTACTGATCCATTGTTACGGTGGTTGCTCCTCAACGACGGGATATTGTACCGCCGCAATTTGCACCCTGACGGTCCTCCCCTTCTCTTTGTCGTTGCCCAACGCCTCCGCTCAATCGTGCTTCAGGAGCTTCATGACGCCTCTACTGCCGGACACCTTCGGGTTGCTCGCACTTACGACCGCTTGGGCCGCCACTTCTGCTGGCGCGACCTCGCACGCTCCGTATGGCGATACGTACCTGCTTGCAAGCCCTGTCAATGCTTCCTGCCGGGTACTTACAGCCGATCACCATTCCAACTGAGGCATTCTTCCGCGTGGGTTTGGATCTCCTTGGCCCATTACCCGAGTCCCTCTCCGGCAACAGGTGGATCGCTGTGGCTAGTGATTACGCGACGTGCTACGCCATCACTAGGGCGCTTCCTACGAGCTGACCGACTGACGTCGCCTATTTCCTACTCTGGGATATCATTTTAGGCCATGGCGCCCCGCGACAGCTCCTTACCGACCGCAGCCGCACTTTCCTCTCCCGAGTCATCGCCGATATCCTACGCTCCTGTTCTACCAACCACAAACTGGCTACCTCCTTTCATCCCCAAACCTACGGCCTTACTGAGTGACTTGATCGGACCATCACAGACATGCTATCGAAATATCTTTGACCCGACCACAAGGACTGGATGCTGCGCTACCCTGTGTCACGTTCGCCTATAATTCGTCACGCCATGATACTTCTGGGTATTCCCCCTTTTACTTCCTCTTCGGTCGTGACCCTGTATTACCATTGGACGCTTCACTCCCCTCGGTACGGGATTCAGGGATCGAGTATGCCCACGACGCCATCGCCTACGCTGACCATGCACGCCAGCTTGCCCGTACTCGTTTGTTGGCATCGCAGGAAACTCAGAAGCACGCTTACAATTGCCGCCACCGTGAGACATACTTTTCACCAGGCTCTCTCGTACTACTTTGGTCACCTTGCCGCCGAGTGGGGCTCTCCGAGAAACTTGCTTGCTTGCTTGATCATCATCCTTCCGTGCTACAAAGGTCCTTCTGCTTTCTTCTTTCTGGGGCTTTACGTGCCAAAACCAGTTCTGATTATCAGGCACGCCGTAGTGGAGGGCACCGGATTAATTTTGACCACTTGGGGTTCTTTAACGTGCACTACAACGCATGCATACGGGCGTTTTTTTTTTTTTTTTTTGCATTTCGCGTTCATCGAAATGCGGCCGCCGCGGCCGGAACGCGCAATCTCGTGCTCAGCAGCGCAAGGCCCTTACCGCGTTCTACGTCAAGTGACCAATGTCACCTATGAGATAATACCAGTGACCTGCGTCATGCAACCCGGTTCCACATCACCTGACGTCGTACACGTGTCTCGGCTTAAGCCATAAAATGCCCTTCCCGATGGCCCCGTCTGAAGCACCGGGACGGTGTTTTTCTGCCGGGGGTTGTGTTACGGTGAGAAAAGAAGACAATGTTGACTACGCAGAAGACGACGAAGTGGCAACAACCTCTCTGGATTCTCAGCTGCTGTTTACGTATATCGTGTAATCGTGCACATCGTGCAAATAGTTTTATACCCGTGACAATATATATAAATAAAACACCGTATTTCATTTTCTGAGAGACTACAAGGTGTACTATACCTGCATGAAGTAGCACACTGACACAATTCTCCGTTTGTCGCTGGAGAGTGGTTATTGCTAAAATTTGATCGCTTAGATTCTCCCTTCCGTTTGGACAAAATATACATATTGTCACGTAGGTGACGGTGCGCTGCCTGGCACGCAGGCAGACAGAAAGTAACACTACGTCGACGGTAAACTTAAAATAGAATTTATTGGGCGAACTTGTGCCCCTAAAGCAAGCGAACTCGGCAACAGCGAAAACAGCAAGCGCGCCTACGGCGTTCGTCGGACTCTGGCAGCACAAGCGGTGGACCCGTATTTATACCCTTTTGCGTCCAAGATCGAAATGCGTCAAGCGACGCCGCTCGCGTCCGCAGCAACGCCGCTCGCGTCGTTTGCGTCGCTGGAAGCCGAATTAACGCACGTGGCAATATGTAGATTACCGTGAACCGCAGTGTTCGGCAAGATGCAAAATGAGCACTAGTTACAAGCTATTTTCACTTCATTATGTCGCTGGTATATGCATCGGCGCAATAGTAGAGTCCGCATTTTTGCAATGATTCATACTTCATTTCTTATCAATCTATCGCATGAAGTGGCTGATCTGGCTGATGGCAACGGCGTCGTAGCCAACGACGAAGTGCAAGATAGTGTAAATTGAGATGGGTAACTGCAAAATACGGTCCCATGTTTATGGATCCGTCGTAGGCAAGAGGTCTTGAAATGTTTATAATAACCCTAGATATCGTCACAAAGATACCAAATATCCAAGTCTGTACCAAGAACCGTAGATGTAGGTATAAATCCCTAGAGCTGGCGTCACCCTTCAATGGTGAAGGGCAGGTGCATCGAGTTTTTGTGGATGGGACGTATATTTAATGCTTCGGTTGTGACCGACTTTATACTCCGTTTCATACATCAGGTGCGACGCTGTGGAAGCTAGAGATACTTTCACAGCGTAAGCTGTTATGGGCTCATTCCAATAGTCGTTTCTGGTCACGATGACGCCACCGCCGCCCTGTAATCGCTATCGCCGGAAATGCGAAAAAAAGTACCCGCCTTCCGCCAGGATCGAATCCAGGCGCGCTGAGTGGGAGATGGATACTTTACCAATGAGCCACAGAAGCGCTTGCTATCAGACAGAAGAAAAATTCCCTTTATTCGCGCCCTACATGCAGGCGTGCAGGCGCAGACGACCCGAGCATCCGCGAGTATGGTGGCGCCATCTAGTTAACGTGCCTGCAACCGCTGCGTGCGACGAGATGCGATTGAGACATGATGCGATTCAGACATGATGCGATCCCGATGTTAGATGTGCGCCACATATTCTAGGTACCCTTTCGGTTCCCGTTATAGCGTCTCCTCGCAAGGTACGAACCACTGCTGAAGAAGCGAATCGTATAGCTACGTGCGCGGCTACAACCAGGCATCATCGGGCTCAGCAGACTGCTCAGCAGACTGCTCTGCAGAGAGCATTACAAGCCGCAGCTCGCCGTCGACGCCACGCGGACAGTTCAGATCGTTCTCGTCAAAATCGAGCCGAATACAGTTTGCAGCGAAGACCTTGTTGTGCGCGGTGCCGAAATTGGAGCTACTCTTGCGCCGCTCAACCAGCTTACGCTATGATTGTACAGCGTGTGCCACGCAGGCCTGTGACATTTAGGGGCGAAGCTCCTTAGGGTCGAGCCTTGTCCGCCGTCGCGCCGTAGCCACGCTAGTAGCCACGCTAGTACACGCCACTCCCGCTTGTGGCGCAGCTGTGCTCTCTTTCTCTCTCGTTCCCGACGCGCTCTCTCTCTTGCGTCCGTAGCTAGGGGCGCTGCGGTGCACAAGAGCGTTCGTTCCCGACGCGCGCTCTCTTTCTCTCTCGTCCGTAGCTCTGGTTTACTCGAATGATCCCCCGGTGCTTTGCCCACTCATCATCATTCACGTCGTGGATATGCGGTGCTTTTTTTTTTTTGCAGTGGCTGCGTTCGCACTTAGAAGTAGTTCGGTGTTTGTTGACCAATCTTTGTAACAATGTTCTTTATACATGCTCAGTCCTGAACGAAAAATTCAATTTGCCCTTAGAACAATATACTCATACGGCTGCTAACACGTTGTTTTAGATCAATTTGCTTTTCGTTTTTTTTTATTTGCAGCCCGTAGCGGCAGCCTCACTTGCAAGCTCGCTAGAGCTATCGCCGCTGGCGCACAGCAAAGCATAGATGGAACGCACGGAGTGATACATTTTAATGAGCGTACTTCTTGCGTAGGTTCCAAAGCGTTGCACCTGATTAGAGTGTACTATTATAGAATGGGGGAGTGGTTCCAGGCAGACGCCTCGGCAAGCGCCGAAGATGAAACAAAACACGTTGAACTTGTGGCGGCGTTGCCGTCGCCTTATTTTGAATCTCCGGTCAATAAACGTTGGCTCCGGCTGCTTCGGCAGCACTCACTGGCTGAGGCGAACTCATGGGCTGAGTAGCTGTCGTCGGCTCGACGCACCGTCGTTGTTGCGTCGTTTGAATTCTTTCCGCCGCTCTTTTTCCATTTCGTTTATAATAGATCGGTGGGGAATAATAGCAGTGTTGCCGCCACTGAGTATCCGCCTGTCCAAGCTCCATGCAGCTGCGGTAGGGTCTCCGACGCGACAAGCGTCTGGCCGGTGCGCGGGGCTGCTCATTCGGGAGAAAGCGATGGTGGCGCCACCAACTTTTCAATAAAAATAGCCTGAGCGGGGAGCATTTGTTGGACTCGCTCCCCCAATCTAGTACACTCTTATTCAATAAAATCACTGCTACTACACTCTACACCTGATGTACGAACGGAGTATATGAGCTAGCGCAAGCAGCCACATACAGTCAATGGAGCCAGCCGTTCGAGCGTACTTGTAACGTATGCTGTATTCAAAAGGCTCCGTACGTGCTCTGGTTATATTGCGAATTTAAACCACATACCTAAATCGATGTTTGCGCAAGCTTGGTGTAAATGTCTAGCAATAATACTCTTCGCGCTTTCTTCATAACCTCTAACATCTCCAAACGCAAGGCCTGGAACTTCGCTGCAGACATCTTTATCACGAATGGGTACAAACAAAATCTGGTGGGATGTTGAGGTGAACTCATTCTTGACGAAGAAAAAAAAAAACACCGCATATCCACGGGGTGAATGATGATGAGTGGGCGAAGCTCCGGAGGGAATCATCGGTAAACCGTGAATCTTCCGTATAATTCGCCCAGTCTCGCCGCACTAAATCGAACGATTGACTTCCACCAATGACACGCGCCATATGTGACGTCATTCCTATTTTATAACAGCGCCCTTCATTATAATTGCACCATCTCCCGCTTAAGGGGACGCTAGCACAAACGCGTTAGAAACGTGCAGTACTCTCTAGTAAGGGGGAGATGCCAGAGCGTCTTACGCAGCCGTTTACACATGCCGGAACGTGCACCGCGTTTGCCGACGCCATCACATGACTGCTGAGAGAGTTTAACCCCCGTATTCATAAACGCTCCTCCACTTGAACTTGACTTTCCACCGCCTTGCCAAGGCGGTGGCAAGTCAAGTTCAAGTCGAGGAGCGTTTATGAATACGGGGGTAAGGCGGAGAGGCCACAGCGTCTTACACCAGCTTCTTACACGGGTCGTAACGCGCTAGCACAAACGCGTTAGAAACGCGCAGTCTTTCGTTAATGTTGGGTATTTATTGTCATCGTGGTGCGTGTGTCCATGTGCGCTTCGTGGCGTAGTGGCTAGCGCCGCGCGTTCGGAAGCGAGGGGTCCCTGGTTCGATTCCGCGCTACGGACACAACATTCGGAATTTTTTTTTCATAAAAGTAGGCGTGGCTACCTACTACGACGACGACGACTACTACTACTACATACTACGGAGGAGGGACAGACCCACACCCTAAGGAGCTTCGCCCCTAAAAAAATTAGGGGAAGCTTCACACTAAGTAGGGAGCCTACATGCAACGCCGTTTTAGGGTGGGGATAACACCACAATTTTGGCTGCTATTTACCGCCAAATTTGGTGGGAAGCCATTTTTGTCCCCAGTATTTCTGCCTTTTTTTGTCACGCTCTGATGTACTCATGTTGGCACGTGATCTATTAAATTTCTTTAATTTAGTTTTCCTCCAGTGTGCACAAGAAACCTGCATACATCTTTAATATACTAGTTGCCTTTTCCTTTTATTGAACACATCAAACTTACTTTTCTATTGCATGTCGTGTGACACATATAAAGCAAGAAGTTATAAGGCACGATGGCGTGCTAGTGGTAGGATTATCTCACGCCAATGTGAACTGCATTAAGCATTGTCGTTGCCTTCCAGTTGTACATAATATATGAAGGGTGCTTTTCGAAGTGTGCTGTAATAAAGACTGTCCTTATTAATCTGTTTAACTAAAACGTAGACGTGCCGTGTAGGGCGCTCTGACGCGCCGTTTGTTTCTGGCTGCTGAGGCCAAAGTTTATTAAAAGAAGTTAATTAATTTCACGTCACCAAGGGTTGCGGGAAGTGTGGTCTGTCGGCTGATCTTTCGCCATTTTTGTCCCCACAATTAACCCGCCAATTTAGCTGGTGGCGGGAAGTACCCTTGCAAAGTAGGGAGCCTACATGCAACGCCCTTTTATTACAAAGGCTGTCACCACCCCAAAACGGCGTTGCATGTAGGCACCCTAACACTCAGTGGTGCGAAGACTGGGCAAACAGCGAAGCTGGTGGCCCTTCCCTAGCTTTAACTTTTATTGCGATAGCAATTATATGGACACTCAAAAGCATAATTCTGCCGTCGGCGTAGCCGTCGCCGTGTGGTTCCGTATGACGTCAATGAAGATGAAATCGTCACCGATAGATAAGTGGTTCTTGAGGGAAAGGGAAAGGATGGCGCTATCTTCTGCAGCCCTTGAGGGAGCACGGCTCAGCGCCAACCGATGATAAGTGGTTCTTGAGGGAAAGGGAAAGGTTGGCGCTATCTTCTGCAGCCCTTGAGGGAGCACGGCTCAGTGTATTGTGCGTAATCAAAACATACGCCAACCGCTCGCCGAACGCTGTATGTGCGAGTGAAAGAGCGCGAGGGGCGCGCGCTTTCACGGGGAGGGAACGCACGGCGGAGAACAAACGCGCGTTCTGCGCCGTGCTCGCTTAAGGGCTGCAGAAGTAGGCGTCTCTTTCCTCCTTTACAATCACCATATATGTAGAGCAAACGCGCCTTCTTCCGACGCGCGAGAGGCCGAGGGGAGGGGGGGAGGGGGAGGGAGGGAAGAGAGGCGGCGTTTAGCTGCGGCACCAAGTGCCTATTTATATCAGAGGCTCCGGCAACAGTCACCAACGCCGCACGCATTTTGAGCGAACGCGGGCAAAACGCCGACGGCGTCGACAACACTTCTGCGTGTTGCCGGTGCTGCTGCATGTCCAAGTTTATACAGCTGATAAAGCTAATATCATTACTCCGTATAGCTCTCTACAAATTTGCTATCGCAATTGATGCTTCGCCTTTCAGGTGAAACTGCGACAACGTTTTCTTTCCTTTGCTTAACTTGGTTTGTCTTGGCTGGTTGTTAGCCAAACTTCGCCGACCCCGAGTAACGTGCCGAATCTGGTGTCGCCAACCTCCAACGATGCTGGCTGACGCGCACGCTGCGTCAAACTATAAACGCTCTCCCGGGTAGCGGCATGGCGCTTTTCGCGCCGCGCTTCCTCTTCCTCGGGAGTGACAATCTTCTTCAGCCGTCCCATAATCACGGCGATGTTTTCAGCGCGGTGGTGCGAGGAGTACTTGCCTTCTAGCCGCGGCGACACGGAGATACTATCCTGTGCAGTGACGTCATATCCGCAGCTGTGGCGGAGCTATAGGTGACCCGTAAAATAGCGAGGAATTGTGCGATGCGCCGTCTGCTAGCTGCTTCCGGTTTGAGTCAGCGCAGCCGCCGCCACCACTTCGCCATTGAATTCCATTGAAGCGCTTGCCGTCCGTTATTTCTCGAGTTTTACGCGTCAAAACCAGTTCTGATTATGAGGCACGCCGTAGAGGTGGGGGCTCCGGATTAATTTTGACCACCTGGGGTTCTTTACCATGCACTACAACGCAGGCACATGGGCGTTTTTGCATTTCGCCTCCTTCTACATGCGGCCTCCGCGGCCGGGATTCGATCCCGCGAGCTCGTGCTCAGCAGCGCAAGCGCCTTAGCTGACTGAGCAACTTGCGCTTGCAGTCCGGCTTTGTCGAAAACCTGTCGAAAACTCGTGTCTTGTTCACTTGGTGTATACTAAAATTGTCATAGAAGCGTGCGAATGTATGACAAGCATGATTGATAGGTCATGACATCAATAACGTCACAGGCTCGTATGTTACGTCACGAATAAAGATAATAAAATCGTGTGTGGTGCATACCCGCATTGTGTATGCGGGTATAAGCCAGGGGAGAAGAAAGAAAAAAAAATTACTCCATCTCCCGCTAAAGGGAACCATGTGTGGATGAGAAGCAGCGGGAGATGGTTAGCTTGAGCGGGAGATGGTTTCGCGGCGGCGGCCCGAGCGCTAATTGCGGCGCTGCACAGGAGAGAGAATGAAGCGCGCGCGCTCCGTCATTTTCATACCGCGGAAGTACCGTGGGGCCCCCAGAGGAGTATGCAGCTGTCGCACCACCTGTTGTACCCGCCACTCCGGATTCCTTGAGGAGAGAAAGGGTGGGGGGAGCCTAGGAGAGGAGAGAGAGGGGGAGGGGACGCGCATGCGCTGTGGGGGTGTGGCACGTGGGCGCCGCTCCAGACAGGATTCCTAGAGGAGAGAAAGGGGGAGTGTAGGTGAGGAGAGAGAGGGGGAGGGGACGCGCATACGCTGTGGGGGTGTGGGAGGGACGGACAGAGCCGCCGGCAAGAAATGCTTCGCATTTAAAAACTGTCAGCCCTTCCACTGCAGGGTGAAGATTGAAGACCCGCGAAGCTGTACTATGGTGGGAATAATGTATTTCCTATTCTGTCCATTAAGACGTGATGGTGTAATTGGTTATTTGAATTATTAAAGAATGAGAAATATATATGAGCCGGTGGTTTTCATTTATTTAGTGACCACAGGGACCATGGCCTTATAGTCGCTACGGTACACCGCCATAGGATGTACGGCAAAGGTTGACACGCTCATCATAAACATGTCACCAACGCCGCGCGCGTTCGGTGCGAACACGGGCAAAACGCAGCAGCCGTCAAGAATAGTTATGCGCCTTGTTTGTGTGACCGCACACAAATGCTGTCAAAACGCTGGCGTGAGCAAGCACACTAACAGAAGCGGGCGAAGATTGATCAGGGTTATCGCTTCAAAGGAAACTCAGCGGCGAAAGCACAGCGCATACAAAGGTAGGAGCTATGTTGAAGATCGCTTTCAAGATACGGTGCGCGCGACCGCCCGGTGCAGCGCGAAGTAAAAGTTGCTTGCAGAGCAGAAGCCGCAACCCCTTGCTCCCACCCTGCCTTCCCGCTGTCCTCCTTTCGCGTGGGAGATTCAAGTTTGCCGTGCGCCCGGTCGCAAGATACTCATTTGGTGCCGCAGTTAAACGTCGCCTCCCTTCCCTCCCTACCATTCCCCCACGGTCTTTCGCGCCACGGAAGACGTCGCGTTTGCTCACCGCCATGCGTTCGCTCCCCGTGAAAGCGTGTGTCCCTCATGTGCTTTCATGTACACATACAACAGACAGCGCACTGGCGACGATTTTATCGCCCTTGGCCTTAATCGGAACCTCACGACGACGACGACGCCGACGGCAGAAATCAGCTTGGAGTGTCCATATAACTGCTATCGCAATAAATATTCAGCATGGTAGCTTCTGTTTGGCGTCGCCACATAATCAATCTTCTTATTCTTTTGTCGTCATTCTAACTATCTTTATTAAATAAAGTTGTTTCTTTCTCTCTAACTTGGACTTCCGACTCTCGTCATGCTGTCGTAGTCATGTCATCGGCGTACCATTATCATCATTCCAGAAACGTTATCCCAAATGTCGAAATCATGCTGTAGCCGTCACACCGCCTTCGTTGTTCTATCGACGTCACTTCGTAGTCTTCGTTCCATTATAATCATGCAGTATTCATTCAGGCGCCACTACGCCACCACTGTAATGCCATCGTCGTCATTGCGTCGTTCTTGCTCAGTCGTCGTCATGCATTCGATGTCATACAGTGTTCTTCCAGCATCCGTCCTCCGGTTCTCGTCCTACCATCGTCCTCACGCCATCGTCATAGAATAGCCGTCCCGCCATGGTCGCCATACACTCGCCGTCATCCCATTGTATTCATGCCATCGTTATCCAGCTGTCGTTGCTATTTTATCATCATTTCAAAATTGTCGTCCCATTTTCTTCAGGCCTTCCTCATCATACTGCCTTTGTCGTATCCACTGATGTCATCGATTCTTCGTCACTCTGTCTTCGTCATCAGTCGGCATGCCGTCATGATTATGGCCCACCCTGGCGGGAAAATTGAGCCGATTCAGGACATATATGTGGCATCAATCCAGGCCAAGAAATGTTCCAAATAGCTGAAGCAATGAAAATCTTAGACTAACCATTACAAATTATAAATAAATACGGTGTGTCGCTGCACTGCCTCAATGCTAATCGCATTAAAGTCAATCGTGAGATGGGTGCCATGGGTACATGCAATGTTTATGCTAAGATTGTCATTGCTTCAGCTCTATATGCTACATCGACAGGCTTGAACGCCACATACAGAGCTCGCCAAACCCACATGCAGGCCGACTCACTCAGACTAATACTGACCCGTCAGTCTGAGTTTGAGAGCGACAGGCTGAGTAGAATTTGACAGTACCAGTAAGGCCTGGCGGTGAAGAATTTTCGTTGGGCTTAGTCCGATTCATCCTTAAGCAAAAAAGTCTATTAACCGCGGAGCTGTTTAAGCCGATGGTTGTGCCGTTAGGTGTATGCCAAAAAATCACATCCTCTCAACCTTCGGGCCACCATGGTGGGATGCGAAAGCATCGCGGGGGGTGCGCGTCGAGTTTCCGTTTCGTTTCACTTGGCAACACAACCCAATGAAAGTTAGAGTGAGAGAATGCATTGAGAAGAGAGGGGACGTTTGTACGGGGTTGTTTTCGTTTGATGTGTACGTTGATCGCCACGTCGTCGGGAACGTTCCTGGGTAGGCATTGCACGAGTTCCTGCACTTCGATCGGAACGTTCAAGACTTGCCCCGACGCTGACGTTCGTTCTGGACGTTCCCGACCTTGCTCAGGTTGTTGTCAAACCAAAGCCGGTCGCACACGTTGCAGCTGGGCCCGAAGCTCCGAACGCAATAACCCCGGCTTCCCGAGCCTTCTTCTGCTCCGCGGCGGTGGCGCTGCCGCTGCAACTAGCACCGACGTTGACGTTGTTCATGGCGTTTCGCACATCGTTGCACAGGGAGAGAATGGCCAAACACAGCGAACGTGCGCTTTATACGGCGCCGCCACACTTGCGCCTCCTACCGGCGTACCCTTAGAGAGAGAGGGAGAGAGTGAGAGAGAGAGTTATATGCAATGACTTGCTGCGCCGCACCTGTGGCGGAGAGGGGGGAGGGGAGGAGGAGAGCGCGCGCCTGCGTCGGAGAGGAGAATGAGGGAGAGGTGCGCATGCGCAATATGGCTGCGGACGCCGCAGAACGGACACTGCCCCGAGCATAAGATGCTCTCGCATCTAAAAAACCCTCCGCCTGGCGATCAGGGCACATGCATCGCCTAGCAACGCCTCGCCCTGCTGCGCCAAACCTCACAACAGCTGCCGAGCCATGACGTCATCACGCGCGCCGCATCGCTTCGCCTTAGGAAGGAAGGAAATCAGCTTCAAGGTCCTGCAGGCCTCGAGAGCTTTGGGGATCTCGCGGAGTGGGCGTCTCCCACGACGGAACCAGGAGGTTGAGTTTCCTGGCGGCGTCGTGGACCTGCTGGACGGCCCAGAGTTGGAGAGCGAGTTCTTCGCTCCGGATTCCTTCTTTAAACTTGCGGTTGTCCGGTTCGGAGTTTAAGTGAGCTTGCGAGTACGGCCAGAGTTAATGACAGACGTTAAGCGATGCATTGAAATTGGTGTAATAAGACTTGTCGCAGAGCTCAGACATGTAGTGGTGTAGTCTGTTTTCTGTGGGTATGTGTCTGTTTGCAGCATTCTGAGTGTAACCGCTTAAGTTCGAGTGAGCGTGCGGTGTGGCGTGCTATATTCTATACGTTGTAGGTAGTAGTGTTTAGTGATTACATTGTATGTACTGGGGCGTCCTTGCTCTCCGAGTGGTCGGGTTAAGCCGCGCGGTCTTTAAGCGCGCGCACAGCTTCGTGTACCGCCTCGTTAAGGTTGGGGATCTCGCCGATCTTTGATCCTAAGTGTGCCGGGAACCAGTATATCACGTGGTGCTTAATCTCTTTCTTTGTGACAATTCTGAGAGCCTGTGCGCAGACCGTGCTCTTTTGAAAACCTCCGATAGCGGCTATGGAGTCGCTGTAGATGTGAGAAAGATCATCGTTGGTGAGCGCAACGGCGATCGCAACCTGTTCGGTCTGTTCAGGCTTTCTAAACGGGAGCGAATAGCGCAGAAGATCCAGAGCTTCGAGCCCACGATGGGGAGAAAACCCGTTTGAGCAACCAGAAGCGTCGCCATAATAATACGTGCCGGCGAGTAGGCCTGGATAATTTGCAGTGGCAAGTGCGGAGAGCCACGGGAGGTGCCGACGGACGGTTATCCCGCGAGTTTCTGAACAGTGAGTTTGGACGCAGTTGCTGAGTGTGCGATAGACTGTGGTTCGACATGAACTTGTCTAAGCTTAGCTCCGTGTGCGACTGCGAAAAGCCAGAGACTGCGGTGAAGATCGTACGAGAAGCGTTCCCCGACGAAGCTAGGTTTACTGGTTGCCCAGTCTTCGCGCCACTAGAACGAAACTGCCTCAATTTTTTTGTAAGCGAGCCTTACTGAGTACCACTTATTTTGCCGACTGGATATGCCCTGGATGTTCTATATCTGCCCAATTTCTTGCATGAACACTGTTACAGTACGGAAAACGTGCAATAATACGTCCATACGTGCAATAATACGTCACCGCTACAGTACGGAAACCGTGCAATAAACATTTATTTTTATTGAATTCATAAAAATCGCCTAATCCTTGGCCGATCCACACCAAAATGGCTACGTAGATGCCACTATAGTGCACAGGAAACGATAACCGCATCTCGCGATAGGGACAGCAACAGAGCGTGCTTAGAGCCATGCACGGCTGGATTGCCCGAAATTAGGGCAATCCAAAAGTCGATCAAGGATATGTGCCTCTCTACATGGCAAAAGACCACAACTGCTTCTAGTGTCTGCAAGCCTGGGACGCATTGTTGGATTTTGTGACCACTACGATTTGTACACATGCGTAGATACCTGTAAAAACGAAACACTAGTAGAGCCTTATTACTACTCAGATATTTAGTATCGCTGACACTCGCTTAGGCAACTTACCGTGAGAGAAAAAAATCACAGCATATTCACGAAGTGAATGATGATGAGTGGGCGAAGCACCGGGGGATCATTAGGGTAAACCACAGCTACGGACGAGAGATAACGAGAGCGCGCGTCGGGAACGAGAGAGAAAATTACACCATCTTCCCGTAGGGGAACCCTGAGTAGTATGCGAAGCAGCCATGGGGTCGACTCAAGGTAGTTTTATCAGCTGTATGAACTTGGACATGCAGCAGCACCAGCAACGCGCAGAACTGTTGTCGACGCCGTCGGCGTTTTGCCCGCGTTCGCACCGAACGCGCGCAATGTGGAACCGGAACCTGAAGTGGACCCGAAAGTGTAACCGGAACCGGAACGCCATCTAGTGAACACTTCATAAAACTACAGGTGGCTACGGACACACAACGCCATCTATTGAGCAATTCATAAACTAGAGGTGGCTACATACTACTACTACTACTACTACTGCTACTACTATTACAGAGGAGGGAACGACCCACAGCCTAAGGAGCTTCGCCCCTAAAAATATTTTTTTTACTCTACAAATGGCTAGAGGCGTCCCAAAGGTTTTCATCTACTCTGTTTCAAGGTACGCGATGACGGTATGCTGAAAAACGTTGACCTCTCCGCATCTCTGCTGCGTTTCCGTGGAGAGGAAGGGGGGGGGGGGGGCAGAGGGACAAACGTAAGACGTAAAACGTGCTAATATGTACGAATTCACTGAAGGGATCCTTCAGTGGGCCCCTGCGGTGGTAACGCTGCCCAACCAGCGGCGAGCCGCGATCGACCAGATAAAGTACCATCGGTGCGCGTCCGACTGTCCTTAACTGACTACGGTAATCAACACCGGAGCCCTCCACTAGGGCGTGCCTCATAATCAGAACTGGTTTTGGCACGTAAAACCCCAGAAAGAAGAAGAAAAACGGGATGAGACGCTTAACTTCAAGATCGGATATCTTGTTGCTGTTGCAAGCATGTGGTGATCAGGAAGCCTAAAATCACGGGCACATGAGACGCGTCCCCGCGTCTCTGGGATTTCTCTGGTAGACGTGTTTCGGTGCCAATATTAGCTCTTTTCCTCACTCACCTTGCGCCGCGTGAAGTTACATTTGCAGAACTGGAAAATTTTATTTCACCCTCACCTGGAAATAAAACCTCTTAGAATCTGTTTTACGGATTAAGTGAACTAATTAAAAGGCGGCAATTACCAGCCAGAGTGATCGTTGAAATAATGACAACTTGAATTCAATAGGGAATTAAGTTTGGTAGATACACATAAATTGAAGCAATTTTCAGGAAGAAAAGAACGCGGCATTATAGTATAAGAAACAGAAGGCTACCAAAGAAGAATCCCTTCTGCCAGTATTAAGCAGAAAATAAAACCCGTCGTCATCTGACAGCACTAGAAGACGTGTAGTGATTGGGTACGCATATAGCTTCGTCAGCAAGTGAGGAAGACCTAAGCAGAGCCTTAGAGGAACGCATACAGAGTTTTGTATTTGTTCACGAGAAGACTGACTTCCTAAACTTATCGCAAGGCCAGGAAATACATGTTGCGATTTGTTTTGATTCGTTTCACAGTTTTCAACCTGAGGACGGTTTAGCTGTTATAGAAAATGGCGGCGGCAACAACCGCAAGCCCGCACACGTGTAGTGTCGCTCCATGTGCTTGATGTCTACTAATGTTAATTAGGTCGCGGATTTTAATAGCACGCGCGTTGGTTTCTCAGCAGAGTGCATGACCCCAGGAGCATAGGAAATTTTGCTGTTTTTGCCACACCGATGCAGATACGGCACAAGTTGGCGACCAAAATCTGCACTCATGCATCGTTGTGTGGCATCATTGCTAAAGAACACTTCCCGTTCATTGATAATATGTGTGCTGTGTAATCTACAGAATGTTTTTGTTAACGCAAAAAGAGCAGTTGCAGCATGGTGCCATCGCACTCAAAGGGCGCTAACGTCTTCACCATTTAGTTTGTGTTAGAGCGCCTTACATGACTATTGACTCCTTAATAGGCCTAATAAGGGACGGGCAAAAATACGCATTCCACCCACCCCCCTACCACTTCAAAATAAACCCAACAGTAACCAACCTTAAGGTACGCTGCGTTACCTTGCCAAAATGTTCGCCGCCTTAGAACACCAATGGGCAAATGTAGTCTAGGCTGACAGTCTCAAAATATCGACATAGCAGCAGGGCTTACATGGCGTTCGAGTTGTGATAACCACCATCCCCAATGATAGCAGCGAGGCGACGCTCTTTTCCCCCCTTTGTTCTCGAAAAAATACGCCTGATTTTTTAGATATAGGTGCTCACTCGAAAAACATTTTTTCCGTTTTGCTGGCTTGCATTTCTGCGCGTAATGTCGTACGGGTCGGGAAATAAATAAATAACTAAGATGAAACCTCAAAAAAGTGAAACTTATTGTGCATTGACTGCCTCAAAATTTTCAAGAGGCACCGCGTCTATACCTTTCTCTAATTGAGCTGCGGTCAGCTTCACAAAATAATTGTGAGCGAGGTGCTGACTTAGTTCAGCACAAGCGAAAAAAGCTGGCAATAAATTTGTGGGAAATATTTCCAACCTTCTGAGATGAAACGAAAGGGCCTTGGATGGAGTGGAGGACTAGGAGTGAGGAGGTCTCGGTTACCCCCAAATTGCCCCCAGCATTTGAAGCCCTATATAACAGGCGACGGACAGACGGTTTTTCGTTTAACTTATCCATATGAAGCTGCGCTTTAAAACGCGGCGTCTAGTTGAGTGGTTACAAAACATCACGTGCCTTTCTCCGAGCGAGCGCTGGGTCGAGAGGAGGTGCGCTGTCCCGGTGAAGAGGAAATTAGGCGGAGCGCGCAGCAACCACGTAACCTTCTCCGAGCGATCGGCGGTGCACACGAATACAGAAAAGAAAATTTAAGACCCTTCCCCTACCGGTGCCCTCAAAATTGGGTGTCGCGTTCCCTAGCATCGGGGTTTGCTGTCCTTCGTTGACGCTGGGCTACGGTAAGACGAGCTTTGGAAGGGCAACCCCTGCGTTTTTTAGCATATTAGGATATTATCAATTTCCAATGGCATTGATAGTCCTGTCACCGAGGGAGGTGCTTCAATTTTCTGAGAGACTCATCAATAAATTTAAATAAACAACAGGACTGCGTGCCGAAACCGAAACGGGCAGGTGCTTCGTGTGACGTCTTTGACGTGTGACGTGTGAGTCGATGACGTCAGACCTACACAACCTTAATGTAAACTCGCAGAACGCATGGTAAACACGCTGTACTTACATGTGTACAGCGGTGTCGTCATGACGATGTATTCGGACGACACCGGGGGCTCTTTCGAACTAGACAGTGGCGATTTCAGCGACGATTTGAGCGCTGAAGGATCGCCGTTTGCCTTTGACCCGATGCCGCGCGAAGCAGCTGACTAAAGTCCCTAGATATTTTTTGCTTTCTTAACAGCAGGAAATCTAGGGACTTTACAGCTGACGTGCCCCAAGCTCAAGGCACTGCGACGCAGCAAGACAAAGGGTAAGCGCCGGTTATCATGTTTGCTTCTTGTTTTGCACCAAGTTATTTTAAGTAATGACTGCTGTCGGCCTCAACAGTTTGGGATTGTGAGCCCAAAAGCTTCCCTCAAGTACACGCTGTCTTTCCAGCACCCGGGAGCGATGTGCCCAGAGCATACACACGCGTTTTTACTTGGGGACTAGTCGGCGCGCCGAACAGCACAAAGCCACTTCTCCCGAAGAGTGCTGTTGGAAGGAAACCTGTGATAAGACACCCTTCCTATTCGCTGCTGTGTTCTTGCAACCGGCAGCACAACACCAGCATCCACCCATCGCTTTACCGCCTACAATGCCTGCAAACCGAAGAAGAATGCTTACAGCGACGAGCGTCTGTCCAAACGATGATCGTCGGCCACCGTCCCAATGAAGAGGGAACGCGCTTCGTCGTCTGCTGGCGAGGCGCCGCTGTAGGTTGGCACGTCATAGGAAGAGAATGGCCAGTAAAAAGTTGTGAATTCGTGGTCATGAGTTGGGAACACGCAACCACTCTTTAAAATTCATTTTAAGGAAAACTAAGTGACGAAGTTGTATTGTTTGGCACAGATAATCAGATTGCCAAAGAGAACATATCTTCAAAATGTTATTGAGATCAGTGGACATCGAAAAATCGCCAGAGTTGTCCTTTAAGTGGGATCCGCTGCCTGCCACTGTAGCCGAGCCTGGGCTTGAGCTGCCTTGAACGCAGGATCCGCGCGGCGAGCGCGAGCCTGCTCCCGGCGACGTTCATGGAGTTTCTCCTCGAAAACGACCTGTCCCGCCGCCGCCGGAACAGCGCGAAGCCTTCCCATCTGCGTCTCAAGGTGAGTGTCGGCTCCAGTGCCAGTGATAAAGCCGATAGTTACGAGCACGTAGTGTGACTAACAGGCTAGATTGCCCCGTCCAGGCGGCCACGGTTACCTACAGCTCCAGTAAACATCGGCAGCTTGGCTGGCTGGCTTCATTAAACTGAGGTTGTGGTGGTTCTCTCAGTGTCCCGCCTCCATAAGGGCATCCGCATTCAAGTTGCATGTTTTATCGATGTCACAGACTGACGTCGGGCCTAGGGGAATGATAAGCGGGCACGGGCGGTTGAGGGCGGCCGAAGGCGTGCCGGTGGTCTCCACTGTGGTGTACAGCCCCCTCTCCTTTTTAAACGCGAAGCATTTCTTTCCGGCGGCTCTGTCCGTCCATCCCGCGGCGTCCTACATCTCCACAGCGCATTCGCGTCCCCTCCCCCTCTCTCTCCTCTCCTACGCTCCCCCTTTCTATCCTTTAGGAATCCTGTACGGAGCGGCGCCCGCGTGCCTCACCCTCACAGCGCATGCATGTCCCCTACCACTCTTGCTCCTCTCATACGCTCCCCCCTTTCTCTCCTCTAGGAATCCTCTAAGGAGCGGCGCCCGCGTGCCACACCCCCACAGCGCATGCGCGGCCCCTCCGCCTCTCTCTCCTCTGCTACGCTCCCCCCTTTCTCTCCTTTAGCAATCCGCAGCGGCGCGGACGACAGGTGGTGCGACAGCTGCATACTCCACTGGGGCGCCACGGTAGTTCCGCGGTATGAAAATGACGGAGCGCGCGCGCCTCATTCTCTCTCCTGTGCAGCGCCGCGATGAGCGCTCGGGTCGCTGCCGCGAAACCATCTCCCGCTCAAGCTAACCATCTCGCCGCTGCTTCGCATCGACGCATGGTTCTCTTTAGCGGGAGATAAAGTAATTTTTATCAATCATGCGGTCATGCTTTTCGATAGAACATAGCGGGGACTGCACAAGCACGTGCAAATAAAAATTTGGAGGACGCTCAAGCTTCGCCTTTAAGAGTGGGACGCAACAGCATTCAAAGATCCTTGACAGCTTCTTACGCTTCCCGGCAACTACAGCTTAAGTAACCGCAATGTTTACCGGGAGATGCTGGCTGGGAACGCTACGCACGAAGGCGCGCTTTGTGGCAAATACGCGGCCTCTTGCGTGGACCGATCTTCTGTTATTGTTTCGCACTTCTATTGTTTCAGTCTCAGAAGATTTAACATAAAAAGCATACGCTGTCGGTGTTTTGATTCAGGACACTTGTATGTGGGCTTGTAATTGAGCAAAGGACAAAGTTTGAGCAACTTTAGTGGCAAGAGAAGTGTTTATTGTCTACGGAGGGCCTGCCTGGCTGCGAAATAATTTTTCGCCAAACGACGGTCGGCGCCGACACCAGATTTTAACACGAAAGTGTTTTATGCCGGGGTCCACCAAGACTTCACTGACGTATTTCCGTCACGGAAATACGTCAGCTTACAATGTACACGAACATAATACAAAGAAAGAAATCAGAAGAAAAAGTTCCACAAACATGCAAAATTTGGAAATCGAACCCACGACCTCTCGGTCCGCGACGATAGATCGCCGAGCGTTTAACCCATTGCGCCACAAACGCACTTGCAGAGAGCTACACAGACGCGCCTTATATATCTAACACTCCTCCGTGTACCCGCGCTCTTGCTCGGGGCGGTGCCGCCGCCTACGAGCAGAAAAGAGAAGTACTGCATTATGACACTAACGCGCACCGACAGTGAACGCTTCGGTGGTCTCAGCACTACGACGCCTCGATGCCAGCATTCGAAGGGACGCTGGCATCAAGAAGCACTACCAACGCCACCTAGGTGGCGTTCACCGTACTCAGCACAGCCGTAGGTAACGTGCAACTCCCAGAAGCGCTTGGGTTTAAAGTGGAAGGAAACATAAACAGATCAGCCGTAGAGATCAGCAAGAGACGATTAGAGTACTGGTGGAAAAAAAAGCAGGGAAAAGATGGATACGACCTGATCTCTTAAAATCATAGGCAGCGGTACAAGATTGAGCAAAGGACAAAGTTTGAGCAACTTTAGTGGCAAGAGAAGTGTTTATTGTCTACGGAGGGCCTGCCTGGCTGCGAAATAATTTTTCGCCAAACGACGGTCGGCGCCGACACCGGATTTTTGGAGCGAAGCTTGTATTGGATCACGCGATTCGGCGGCATTGTAGTCACGCAAAAACTCACGTGTGGAGCATACCCGCATATGAGCCAGGGACACAAAGGAAGGAAAGTAAGAAAGCAAGAAAGAATGAAAGAGCAGGTACGGGGAAAGCTGCGCCGGCGCCGCATCGCGTGATACGCGCGACCAATCCGGGTCGTTTGGTGTGTCGCGGGGAGGGAAAGGGAAGCAAAGGGGGTTGGTGCGTGCTCCGCCGTGTTCGTGGCGTCCATGGCCACTCGTGGCGTGTTCCGCCGAGGAGCAGGCTGCATTTGAGGAACGGCGCCGCGAATTCACTCGGGAATAGGCTAATCGCCAACGTGCTAATTCTAGAAGCCCAGGCGAAACGTCAGCGAAGAGCCCATGATCCCGAGTTGAGGGAGCGTGATGTTGAGGCCAAACATCACGAAGAGCTGCCGACCCCGAGTTGCCAGAGCGTGATGTTGAGGCCCAACGTCAGCGTCACCTTGCTCTCCAGAAACCCACAATGGTGGTGAACGCGTCGGCAAAGCTAGCGCCAACTTCCCCGGTGCGACGGCCAGGTTTCAACACGAGTTTCTCAACCGGAACTTTGGAGCCAGCTGCAGTGCGTGTGACTGGTGGTGGTTCGAGCACAAAGTGGTACTCATCAGTGCAATCCGAACAACGCGGAAACACAAGAAAACTTCGGCTATCCCCATTTCCTCAACAGGGGAGGGGCTGCTGATTTTTTTTTTTTTTATTGCGCAGCGCGCTATGGCTGTTACGTATGGGATGAAGCCTTTGCTGGGTGTGAAACTTAAACGCCGTGCTTGAACGCGTCGTAGAACACTCCGGGCGCTTCTTTCGCTGCACGCAATGGCTGCAAGGCGACGACGCAGTTGCTTTGCCTTGCTTTGTGTCGGGTATATTTCTTCGATAATTCGCTGCGCGCGTTTGTGACACGCGTCGCAGAACTCTTGGAGAGCTTTTTTGCGAGGCGGGGTCCTTAACGCTGTCGCGTTAATCTGAATAGTAGTGGCGACATAGATGATGAGGCTATAGCAGTCACTTCTGGATTATTCTAACATCATCAATGTCCATTTTCAAGGTCAAGAAACGGACCACAGTGGCGAACTGTGTCAAGGCGAGTAGATATACCGGTGTATACCAAGGGGTCGACTTAAAGAGCGGGTACTTTTGAAGACTTTGCTTCTTGTGAGAGAAACCAGAGCTTTGACAGGAAATCTTTTTCCCAAGAATCAGGCCGCGCACTTTCTGTGTGCTGCCAGCATTGCAAACATAACCTTTGCATGGCAACATGTAGTTTCTCACTCCTTTTTTTCTCCGTCCTATGCCCACCCCACGTACTCTGATTTCCTGTAGCCAAAAATAAATAACTTTCCGTTTTGTGAGATACACTGGTGTGACCTATTGGTGAAGGAAGCTTGAAAAGTCAGTAGCACACTCGCAATTTTGCAAAACTCTTCTATATCAGTTGCTATATTTACAGCAGGCTCTTCTATGAGGAACTGTAACATTTCTGAGAACCATGCTTGATTACACACAATATACGTCTGGCAGATGTTGTCCAAGAGTCGATGGTTATATCTGCTTGCAGCGAACTCTAAATTTGATGTGTCACTTAATGTGCCGTCATTTCTCTGCTTGCTAGCGGCCCATAGCACTTCAAGTCCAGCTTTGTGTTGCTCTGGCCTCTCGCGTTGACACAGATCACTTTGAAGCTCTGCCTTAGCGGTATGAATAACCTCGCATCGTTATGTTTTTGTCTTTTACAAATGACGCTTTTTTGTGTGGCCGAGTAAGAGAGCAGAAGAAACGTTTAGGATACGTGAAAAGGTCCATGCGAATACCCATTTCACTGGTCAGAGTAAACAAGCAGCACGATTCATGACGTCACGAAGACAGTCACACGTATAGCGAAAGTAACACGTGGTGCTTGCGCTTGTTGCACTGCAGTTACGAATTCTCTTTCCAAATACTGTCAGCCCCGTGAACGATCTCATGCGCCTGCGCTACGTGGCGAACGTTCTTCATATAAGCGCGCTCAAATACCCAGTATAGAGCGTGGGCAAATCAGCTTTAGACTTCGTTCATATGCCCTTATTTTTCGAACATGCGAAATATCGAAACAAAAAACAGCCCCAGAAAACACGAAAGCAAGAAAAGTGAAGGCAGCCTTCAAATACGCCACAGACACTTTTGTGTAGTTCCTTCGCTTCCTATTCTTATCGTTGTGGAGGAAAGAGCAAAAGCGGAAGCTTTTCTGCAACTCGCTGCATCTACGCTCACTCGTTCGCGTGGTCGAGGGTGAGGCGGAGTGGAGGTGTTTTCCAGCTCTAAAGTAGCCCCTTCCGAGAGAGTGCACGAAAAACGCCATGCTCACTGGAGCAGCATCCGCTTCGTGACCCACTTGGCACGCCTACGACGACATGTCTTGCGTCGTTGCCCCATCTCCGGCGAAACAACAGTCGCTCGGTCGAGGTAGACATGCACACATGGACAGGCACTATTTGTATTTTCACCCACACGAACAACAGATGCACGTGGTTACGTAGATGAAAGGCCTGTATGCGTCTTTGTAACATCCCCATTTAGAAAGATCCTCGACATCCTTGGAGTGCGTGGCCTCATTTTCAAATTTACGAGTACATGAGTCACTGAATACAGGCTGCCGAGAACCTCTTCTGCCACCTCCAAAAGTCATTTGACAGAATTTGCGTGATCGATAAATATATTAGAGAATCGTGTTTGCCTGATATCGTTTGTTTCACATAGCCCGAAAGCTTTTCAGAAAAAAAAAAAAAACACTGACAAGGACACAAGGGGCAACGACACAGCGCTGAACTAGCAACTGCATGTTTTATATTCGTTTCTTCCACTTCTTACAGCACGAGACAGCCAACTCTGTGACTTTTTTTCTACTTGTTTACCTTGTCATGCTAATACTTCGTTTCTTAGGCTGATAGAGTGTTTTTGCACCGGTAACCTATTTCTTTTTCGGTTAGGATTGTCGATGGTGTACAGATGCATGATTGCTCGCTTTTGTCAATGGTCCATGGCTTCTAAATGTTTGTGCGTCAACTTGTCTTTACTTTTTTCTGAAACTATGATATCGTCAAATTGTATGGTGCAATGGCATTGGCGGTGATGAAACTCGAGGATGCCTTCCAAACAAGCTGCATGTTCTCTTGTCTTATCACCTCTGCCTATTTGTCCTATGAATCATCGGCCAAACGATAAAGCTATATTATAACCACCCCTTTCGTGGCAGGCATTGTACTTCTGGGCTTTTTTTGTGCGTTGCTTACTTTTGTCGCCATTGCTGACTCATGCACACATTGAATACGCTTTGTTTAGTGTTTAACATACAATCGTGATGCCTTCCTTTCCAGACATCTTCCTTAGTTAGCGGGCTAGGCCTTGTATATAGTGCGAAACAGCAACCTGCTTCTTTGTCTATCTACTATTCCTTCTTCTTGAACCTTGTTCTTCCAGCATTTCGTTTCCTGTATATTATGCAACCAACATATGACTTTCGTGAGTGGTATGCATATAAGTGAAACAACATTTCCCGTGGTATTTTTTCTTTCATCCTACGCAACTTTTTGGTAGCCGTCGCTCAGAACAAGGCACGATATCAGTACACTGCTCTGTTCTGAGCCGTGGCGAGCCGGTACAAGTGAATTTCAGAGGTCAGTCGCACGCGACCTGGAATTCTTCTGTCGACCGTCTATGACTTGAATTTCTTTTGACGTACACCTTTTCACCCTCACGAAGCAGCGAAGCGGTTGTTCTCGGTGATATATTTCACTGTAAAACCGTATTCTGCCCCTGCACATCAATGTTCCTGTATTTACGTATTGTTAAGGCATATATGATAAAGTCATCTGTGTCTATTGTGTGTCCTGCGCCTTCTGCTGCAAGAGCTAATCCTATAGGCACTGTTTTCCCCGACGTGCCACCGCTCCTCTACAGTGATGTGCCCGAACCTCCTGTCTTTGTTCCAGACGTAAACAAAGCCGCTGTTCTTTAGAGCCTCGCTTGTCGTTGCGGAAGATAGCTTTAAGAGGCTGAATGGCTTGAGCTTTTGAGGCAGCCGGCGACACGTTGTTTGTGACAATGCGCAGATGCGTGGAGGGTAGCTTCAGATGCGGGAGAGGAGCGAAACGGTTTTCAACCTGAAAGGAGAATGGGAACGAGCAGTACGAGAACGGAAGGAAAGTGAGGCGAAGTGCCGTGCGTATGGAATTTGCAATGAAACGGCAGGCGAAATGTGAAAGAGAAAGGTAGAGTTCTAAATGTGTGTCAAAGGCCGATGGCGGAGAAAGGGTGCCAAAACGTGTGCTGTCTAGCTTTCGTGCTTTTTTTGGAAGGGGCGAGCACTGGGAACTGGCGCAGCAGTGACTGCGAGCCCTCTATGCGTGTCCTCTTCAGCGCAGATCTTTTTCTTTATTTCCTTGCGTGGAGTAGAAGCAAGCATCGCGGCTCAGCTAATTTAGTCCGCACTCCTCACACAGTTGCCAGATTTTTGCCCATTAGAGCTGTTTCCGGAGCCTTTTTGAGTGCCTTCCATTAAATTCCTGTGAAATTATTTTAATATTGCACCCGCTAGCGTTGCAGGCTCTTAGCGGCTGCCTTGACGGTTTCGTTTTATTGGTGGTCTATCCATGAATCGACTGCCATGAATATACAAAGACAGCATTTGCATGATTTTATACAGGCAGATTAAATTTAGCACTTTGCTTGTTGGCGTTTGTAGTTGGATGATTGTGGCGTTTGCGTTAGTACTTCTAAATAGCCGCTTTTTTATGCAATGCACGACATGTCTTCGAATGGTCATTTCTCGGAAAGTTACTGTAAGTTGTTCGGGCTGAGATTAAGGTCGTTCTTGTAGCATTCACTGGACACGGCAATTAAACAGCATCACTTCGACATCTAAGTTGACAGCAGAATAAATGAGAATTGTACTGAAAAGCAAGGACAACAAACAAAGCCTGACACACTTTTGCGGTGAATGCACAACAAGAATTATTGTTGAGTGAAAGTACACCAGAGTTAGCCCTCACAAAAGTTCACTGTCTTCTCACATATGCAATCTATGTTATCATTCCAAAGAATAAACTACTAGATGCCATTTGCTTCAGAGTAGAGCAACTTTCATAAAGTTAGAGTTCAGAAAAACAAAACTATACACTTGTAGCAATTTCTCAAATTTACTTTTTAAAGCAGAGGTAGCTAAACAAGTCTTGCCTGTTTAGACGTCGTGTTGAGAATTTTACATGAAGCGTAACGCCGCTAAATGCTGATCTAAGGTAATATCAGATATTTATCACATATTTTCTCTTTGCACCATTCTGTCTTCAATATTTTGGTCACTAATGAGCGTGTGAGGTGCAGCAGCGCACGCTGTAAAAAAGCCTAGGGCTATTGTACTTGTGCCCGATTTCTTCTCTTTCAAGTCATATGCCTTCCACCACTGCATTGAAAAGTTAAACATGTTGATAAACATCTATTAAACAAAACAAACCAACGACAACCCTACAGTAAAAAGTGAGAATCAACAGGAGCTTGGTGTGGGCGAGTTGGTGCAACATAGTTGAAGAACAAACAGCGCCCGTATACGTTGTACCTGTCTTACATTCATCCTCGTCTCAACCTGTCTTCCTTTCATCCTCGTCCTCGTCCTCGAGGACGAAACAAAGAAAACCCTTTAGTAGGATCGGACGAGGGTTCAAAGCATCGGGTTGAAACAAAAAATGCGAATGAACTCCGCTTTCTCTTGAAACAGAAATGCCTGAAGCTGTGCAGGAAAGCAAATGACTGAGCGCAGCCGTAAAAAAACGATTCTCGAATTTTTCTTGCAGCACCACATTAGCTTGATGCCAGTGCACTAGCAGCCCACTGGCATCAAGCCTGCCACGCAAACAAGAGGACAACAATGTAGCCAGGTGAGTGCGAATATAGTAAAGTACAGAGCGTACTTATTCCAGCTCTGTTACCTCCAACATACCTGCCAAGTAGAACGACGAAGTCGGCGACACAGTCTACTCCCATCCTTCCTATAACCCGCCATTCTGACCCAATACCACCGCGTTCGACGCGCACCCGTGCTTAGCTCACAGCGCCATATTGCATTATTAAATATTTCTAAGCGACGACCGGACTCGCGAGTGCGGTTTAAGAGATGGAGACCATGACATCACTTATTTTCTACAAAACGAAACACAGTATAGTGCTTTCAAAATGTGGAATAGCCGGTGTTAAATAAATACTTGAGTTTAAAGTACCACAACCATGACATGACGTAGGGGACTCCAGAGTACCTCTGACCACTTAGGGATCTTTAACGCGCACACAATGCACGGTACAGGGGCGTTTTTTTTTTTTTTTGCATTTAGCCGCTATCGAAATGTGGCCACCTTAGCCTGGATTTGATCCCACGAGTTCGTGCTTATCACCGTAAGACCATAACCACTAAGCTACCACGGCGGGTCAGTGTACATTAGCAACCGCATACCATAGGACAGATGAATGCGTTTTATAGTTGTTGAACTCCATCAAATGAGACAATCCGGAATATCTGTCACGTGCTTCCTGCCTGGTTTTATTCAGAGAAATATAGTTATTCCCCTAAATGCTACGCTCAAAGGGAGGGAGAAAGGTGTTGGAAAGGTCCTGAGGAAAGATATTAGAAGAAAGACAGTATAAAATACAGTACTACCGCAATTTCATATCGACAGTGATGAACGTTTCAGTTTGACTTATGCCACAATATGAAGGGGATACAATCGGCGGCGGAGTGCAGCTCATCACCACAGACCACTGTGCAACAAAAAAAAAAAAAAAAAAAAAAAAAAAGAAGAAAAAACGTTTTCCCGATATCCTACTCATCCGGACATCGCACGGCCGGCCCTACTTTGTCCAGAACATATTAATTTTTTCTTTTATTGTGATTTCGATAACATTGTATTCCATCGTACCTAAATCGCCTCCTCACCTTTATGAGAAGTACGTGGGCAAGAACTCCGCTACCTAAATCTGGTATGCTCGCCCGAAATGACGCTCCAGGCTGCAAGGTACACAAGGGGCGAGACTGGTTTTGACCTACTTTGTCTAGCATTGATGCTGCGACGATTTTCTTCTAGCGTGACGAACGGCAACTTTCCACAAAATGGCTGAGAGCAATGAAACAGTTATTTTAATCTATAAGGGAACTCAGCCGCCATAACAAATTGTGAGTGGCACGGTCTCCCACATAACATTAAATGAAAAAGCTGTAATTTAAAGGCTGGCGATATTCATACGAACGTGTCGGTCAGAAAACAACAAAATGGAATGCTCAAGTATCACAAGCTAAATGGAACAAAACACTGCGCTACAGTGGATAACCGTGTTTAAAGTGTTCCGCGGTGGACCGGCCGGACAGGACTCCGTGCCCTTGTTCACAGGCGCCCAGGAGCATTCCGTGCATCGAGGCCAGTCACCGACTAAAGCAGGTGTGATAAATTGCGAGGACATGTCATGCACCAAGAGGAAATACGAAATGCGGAGCAATAATGCGAACGTGTAGAGTGAAATCCCTGCGAGCCATATCTGTGCATGTAGAGGACTGCTACATGAGATAGCGTTGTTTGACCGTGCGTTGTGCTGGTGAGCTCATAATTTCGTAGTGCACTCATAGAATGATGAATGGTATATAAATCTGAACCCACCACCAAAACGATATTGGTGGTAGGGCAGCGATGTTTCAAAAATATATATATAATTGACACATCACTGCCCTACCGCCAATATCATTTTGGTGGTAGGTTAATATATATATATATATATATATATATATATAAAGAGATGCCAACACTTAGCAGCGAGCCATCGTTTCTAGCGGCAGTGTGGAGAGCAAGTAAGATAAAAAGTGGCAGTATCGCGCGAACGGCGAAGCATCGATTGCGATTGAAAATTCCTAGGCAGCTATACGAAGTATGGACGGTAAGTTTATCGGCTGTTTGAACTTGTAAACTTTCGCTTACAAACTAAATTACCAAGCATGCTATCGTGCGCACACACGCAAACATGAACACTTCGCACTCTACGAGTGCGAACACTCGCTATCAAAGCACTGGAGTCAGAAAGCGTTGCAGCAGCAGCGAGTGAATGGACCTTCGTGCGGCCTCTCGCTTCAACGCGAACAAAACGGCGAGAACACTACACACAATTCTATAACCCTCGGGGCAATGTACACTCTGTACTCCTCGCAGATCGCTTTCAAAATAAAGAACGCGCGGCCGCTCCGTACGCAGCAGCCGCCGGTGTAGAACAACCTCTCCCCCAACACTCCCTCCCCTCCCCCCGGTGCGTTGCGCACTGCAGAAGACGGCGCGTTTCCTCCATGCTATCCTCCCTAGCGCGCGCGAGATTGAGCCGCCATCGTCGGCTCACACCCGCGCGCTTTCACTCGCCCATATACAGCACACGGCGCGCGGCGAGAATGTTACCGCCCTTAGACTTTATACGGACTTCGACGCCCTTTTATGCTCTTGGATGCCGACGGCTGAAATGCGCCTGAAGTGTCCATATAATTGCTATTGCAATAAAATTCAACTTTCATTCACAGATTGCAGCACGGTTGCGTACATTAGTCGCTATGCGGGAGGCTTTGTGAAGTCGCTTGTCCAGTGAAAGCACATAGTTGCGTATGTGAAGGAACTTCTAAAATGCCCAACGGCAATTTACTGCAGTATGAATTACGGGGACACTCGAGAAGCGTTAGGCCCGTTGGCGCCGCAGTCATGCTGTATCGACGGCGCATGCGTTGCCCCAGTGTGGAGGTATAGAAGTCCTTCGGAGACATGCAGTGCGTATGGTTCGGCGGAGCGTGACCGCGCGGACCCTAATTTTAGAGCGATCTGAGATGGGTACACAGTCTAGGAACACCGAGTACTGATAGCCTCGTGTGCGCTGTGTTCCCGCCGCTTCATCATCATCATCAGCCTATATTTATGTCCACTGCAGGACGAAGGCCTCTCCCTGCGATCTCCAATTACCCCTGTCTTGCGCTAGCGTATTCCAACTTGCGCCTGCGAATTTCCTAACCTCATCATCCCACCTGACTTTCTGCCGTCCTCGACTGCGCTTCCCTTCTCTTGGTATCCATTCTGTAACCCTAATGGTCCACCGGTTATCCATCCTACGTATTACATGGCCTGCCCAGCTCCATTTCTTCCGCTTAATGTCAACTAGAATATCGTCTACCCCCGTTTGTTCTCTGATCCACACCGCTCTCTTCCTGTCTCTTAACGTTACTCCTAAGATTTTTCGTTCCATTGCTCTTTGTGCGGTCCTTAACTTGTTCTCGAGCTTCTTTGTTAACCTCCAAGTTTCTGCCCCGTATGCTAGCACCGATAGAATGCAATGATTGTACACTTTTCTTTTCAACGACAGTGGTAAGCTCCCAGTCAGGATTTGGCAATGCCTGCCGTATGCACTCCAACCCAATTTTATTCTTCTGTAAATTTCTTTCTCATGATCAGGGTCCCCTGTGAGTAATTGACCTAGATAAACATATTCCTTTACAGATTCTAGAGGCTGACGGGCGATCCTGAATTCTTGTTCCCTTGCCAGGCTATTGAACATTATTTTTGTCTTCTGCATATTCATCTTCAACCCAATTCTTGCACTTTCTCGATGAAGGTCCTCAATCATTTGTTGTAATTCCTCTCCATTGTTGCTCAATAGGACAATGTCATCTGCAAACCGAAGGTTGCTGAGATATTCGCCATCGATCCTCACTCCTAATCCTTCCCTAATCCCGCCGCTTAGTAGTCGTTAAACCGAGAGGCAGTATAAAGGTGTATTTGTTCGCTGCTGCCGCCGCACTTACTCACGCCAGCTCTTTGACAGCGAGTGTCCGCAGTTGTCGAGTTAGGTGTGTTAATGCTTGCCGGTGTGCGTGACACCCTACGTGTTAATTTAGTTCGTAAAAGAATGTTTACAAGTTGATACGGCCAGCAACACAGATATCCTTACTTCGTATAGCTGTCTAATACCTTGCTACCGCAATCGATACTTCGCCTGTGGGGCGAAGCTGCGGCTTTTTACGAACCTCCTACTACATTATAGAAAACATTCCATTTACAAAGTGAATAAGGGTTTTTGTCACAACTTTATGCAAGTTTGCGCACTTTTTGTTAACTCTCCACTGGACAGGGTACGTAAGAAGGTGATCGAATGAAAGAATTTTGCAAATTAGAAGCCACAGCAGGCGTTACACGTTCTTGCAGCTGCCGAAAACGGCTGTTACCAGCAGAATTATAGTATTTGGCCTCTGCTTGTCCCGAATACATTTAGATTTTCGCAACTAGACAATTTTCACAGTCGATAAGCTTTTGAATGCCACCTGAATGTTTTCTTCAACTACGCTCCTTGTGCCCTGTTGCAAGGAGAACCTGTATTCGAGAACATAAGAAAATCAAATAGAACCGTGCACCCTTAAATCTATGCACAAAGAGTGACTACGTTTCGGTCGAAAGTGTCAAGGCACTCGCAAAATAAAGAAAGATAAAGAAATAGAATTTATGACATGAAACACCGCTGAACCTTCAAGAACCTTTGGCCTCAAATAAGGAAAAACAGATACCTGAAAATCAAATAAACCGCATTCGTTCTCGAGCGCTAATGATGACGCTAATGAACTGAAAGACAACGAGCTTTTGATTGCGTGCTGCTAATGAAGTCCTAAAGAAGGCCTTGAGCTGGAAAATTAAGAGATGTAGAACGCCTATAAAACAGTGGTGGCGCGTGCTCACTGCTTGTTCACTCAGCTCTAGGATTTGTGCGCCAGGAGCTATGTAAAGCTTTACGGCGCTCTAGCCTTTTTCATAAGGTGGTCCTTTTGCTTCCTTTAGCGCAAGTGACCAGCAAAAATGTTTCACATCTTTCCGCCAATTTGATACCTGGTTTTTTTGTACTCCCTACAGTCGATTTGTAGCCATTGAGGCATTTAATTACGTTGGCTGCAATGTCCTGCAGGTATCGTTCTTATATTTTTGTTGTGAATTTCAAGATTTTCATATACAACCCAGTGCGTAGAGCATGTCATAGCTGTACACATCCTTGACGCGGTACTTTCTGCCAACATCAGAGTGAAAACGCATAATCTCATGTTTTCGTCTGTGAGATACGAGTGCTAACGAAGCGATTAAGATATCAGTCTCTAATAGTCGGTTGCTCATTCGCAACTCAACCGTGCACATTCACTGCGTCTTTGAGCATTACAACACCCAACAGTACATTTGCTATCACACCCTATTGGTGAAGCAGCGCACTGACAAGAACAAAGTGGAGAGACACAAGAATAAACGACACTCACTGCACTCCCAACTATTTTATTTTAGAACGAACACTTCATCTTTATATACCCGTGCACCCTCCAACGTTGTGCAAGGTCATATTAACAGCACTTTTACAAAACACATCGGCGCACACTCGGGCGTCAAAAATAGGCCACATATCTTATATGGTGTGCAATCTTCTCCTAATCTTTGTACCCCTAACACATTGATTTTACAAATCTGATTTAGTGACTTTCCAGAAAGGCGACCTCACTATTGCTCAGAGATACAGATGGTTGACTTATACAGCCGTCTTTCCTTTTGTAAATGTGAAAGGCTTCCACAATTTCCCTGGTTAGCTGATCCTTATGGTGCGAAGGAATTGTAGTGTCATTGTACAGCGGTGAGCACCCATGCTGTGCACAATGCCCTTTAATGTGGGAATGAATGTTGCCCCTCATTGACCTTTTGTGTTCCATCAGTCTTGTGTTCACACACCGTCCCGTTTGGCCGATATACACTTTTCCACAAGATATGCGTAAACAATATTTCTTGACTTGCTTCAGCAGTTGAGCGCGCGTGTAACCTGCATCTCGAATTGTTTTGTGCAGTCAAGACACACAAGATTGGTGTTCCGTTCCGAGCCATAGTATGAGAAAGGGACTCGTGGCAGTTGGTTGTTCCATCGTATCTACAAAACCAGCTTAATCGCTTGAAGGTGTCTGATCCGTTTGTTGTACCAAACTCTGAGGCATTAGTATCATACTTGAGCACGTCTAACCCAGGACGGTGCAATTTTGTCAGCGTAGATGTACAAGACTTGTATTATAACATTCCGCATGGTCCCTTGTTAGCCAGTGTAAAGCAATGTATAACGGAAGACAACGACGAGATGGATTTTGTCAACAAGTGTGGCGTATCCTTTAGTACCTTTCTTGAGCTATTAACCTTTTACCTTGAGTCCACTTTTGTACGGTGGAATAATGTTATGTACTGACAGCGATCCGGGATACGTATGGGCTCAAAAGTCACATCGGTACTCAGCACAATTTTTCTAGGTAACATTGACAAGGCAATTGATTCAAAGCTAAACGGCCTTACATTAAGGGTGTTCCGTTTTGTGGATGATTTTCTGGCAATAGTTCAATATGGGGTTTTAGACAGCAGAGTGGAAGAAGTTTTGAAAGTGTTCAAGGACAACAGCCAAGGACTGGATTTCACCGTCGAGTTGCCAACAAATGGCACGTTACAGTTTTAGGACATGGCATTAACTACAACGTCAGACCACGTTTGCTGGTCATACAATCCGCGGTCAGAAAAGCCCTTACTTAGCTACAATTCAGGACACTCAAAAGTAGTAAAAAGCGGCATAGCTTTTTCATGTCTGCGATCGGCCATAACCAAGTCTTGCCCGGAAAAAATAAAGAAAAGTTTCGGCCAACAAGTTATCA
>NC_051159.1:64987013-65020727 GCF_013339745.2 Dermacentor silvarum | reverse complement strand
GCTTTCGTGTGACCGTCTTTGACGTGTGACGTGTGAGTCGATGACGTCAGACCTACACAACCTTAATGTAAACTCGCAGAACGCATGGTAAACACGCTGTACTTACATGTGTACAGCGGTGTCGTCATGACGATGTATTCGGACGACACCGGGGGCTCTTTCGAACTAGACAGTGGCGATTTGAGCGACGATTTGAGCGCTGAAGGATAGCCGTTTGCCTTTGACCCGATGCCGCGCGAAGCAGCTGACTAAAGTTCCTAGATATTTTTTGCTTTCTTAACAGCAGGAAATCTAGGGACTTTACAGCTGACGTGCCCCAAGCTCAAGGCACTGCGACGCAGCAAGTCATCATGTTTGCTTCCTTGTTTTGCACCAAGTTATTTTAAGTAATGACTGCTGTCGGCCTCAACAGTTTGGGATTGTGAGCCCAAAAGCTTCCCTCAAGTACACGCTGACTTTCCAGCACCCGGAAGCGATGTGCCCAGAAGAGCATACACACGCGTTTTTACTTGGGGACTAGTCGGCGCGCCGAACAGCACAAAGCCACTTCTCCCGAAGAGTGCTGTTGGAAGGAAACCTGTGATAAGACACCCTTCCTATTCGCTGCTGTGTTCTTGCAACCGGCAGCACAACACCAGCATCCACCCATCGCTTTACCGCCTACAATGCCTGCAAACAAAAGAAGAATGCTTACAGCGACGAGCGTCTGTCAAAACGATGATCGTCGGCCACCGTCCCAATGAAGAGGGAACGCACTTCGTCGTCCGCTGGCGAGGCGCCGCTGTAGGTTGGCACGTCATAGGAAGAGAATGGCCAGTAAAAAGTTGTGAATTCGTGGTCATGATTTGGGAACACGCAACCACTCTTTAAAATTCATTTTAAGGAAAACTAAGTGACGAAGTCGTATTGTTTGGCACAGATAATCAGATTGCCAAAGAGAACATATCTTCAAAATGTTATTGAGATCAGTGGACATCGAAAAATCGCCAGAGTTGTCCTTTAAGTGGGATCCGCTGCCTGCCACTGTAGCCGAGCCTGGGCTTGAGCTGCCTTGAACGCAGGATCCGCGCGGCGAGCGCGAGCCTGCTCCCGGCGACGTTCATGGCGTTTCTCCTCGAAAACGACCTGTTCCGCCGCCGCCGGAACAGCGCGAAGCCTTCCCATCTGCGTCTCAAGGTGAGTGTCGGCTCCAGTGCCAGTGATAAAGCCGATAGTTACGAGCACGTAGTGTGACTAACAGGCTAGATTGCCCCTTCCAGGCGGCCACGGTTACCTGCAGCTCCAGTAAACATCGGCAGCTTGGATGGCTGGCTTCATTAAACTGAGGCTGTGGTGGTTCTCTCATTGTCCCGCCTCCATAAGGGCATCCGCATTCAAGTTGCATGTTTTATCGATGTCACAGTACTGACGTCGGGCCTAGGGGAATGATAAGCGGGCACGGGCGGCTGAGGGCGGCCGAAGGCGTGCTGGTGGTCTCCACTGTGGTGTACAGCCCCCTCTCCTTTTTAAACGCGAAGCATTTCTTGCCGGCGGCTCTGTCCGTCCCTCCCGCGGCGTCCTACATCCCCACAGCGCATTCGCGTCCCCTCCCCCTCTCTCTCCTCTCCTACGCTCCCCCTTTCTATCCTTTAGGAATCCTGTACGGAGCGGCGCCCGCGTGCCTCACCCTCACAGCGCATGCACGTCCCCTCCCACTCTTGCTCCTCTCATACGCTCCCCCCTTTCTCTCCTCTAGGAATCCTCTAAGGAGCGGCGCCCGCGTGCCACACCCCCACAGCGCATGCGCGGCCCCTCCGCCTCTCTCTCCTCTGCTACGCTCCCCCCTTTCTCTCCTTTAGCAATCCGCAGCGGCGCGGACGACAGGTGGTGCGACAGCTGCATACTCCACTTGGGGCGCCACGGTAGTTCCGCGGTATGAAAATGACGGAGCGCGCGCGCCTCATTCTCTCTCCTGTGCAGCGCCGCGATGAGCGCTCGGGTCGCTGCCGCGAAACCATCTCCCGCTCAAGGTAACCATCTCGCCGCTGCTTCGCATCGACGCATGGTTCTCTTTAGCGGGAGATAAAGTAATTTTTATCAATCATGCGGTCATGCTTTTCGAGAGAACATAGCGGGGACTACACAAGCACGTGCAAATAAAAATTTGGAGGACGCTCAAGATTCGCCTTTAAGAGTGGGACGCAACAGCATTCAAAGATCCATGACAGCTTCTTACGCTTCCCGGCAACTACAGCTTAAGTAACCGCAATGTTTACCGGGAGATGCTGGCTGGGAACGCTACGCACGAAGGCGCGCTTTGTGGCAAATACGCGGCCTCTTGCGTGGACCGATCTTCTGTTATTGTTTCGCACCTCTATTGTTTCAGTCTCAGAAGATTTAACATAAAAAGCATACGCTGTCGGTGTTTTGATTCAGGACACTTGTATGTGGGCTTGTAATTGAGCAAAGGACAAAGTTTGAGCAACTTTAGTGGCAAGAGAAGTGTTTATTGTCTACGGAGGGCCTGCCTGGCTGCGAAATAAATTTTCGCCAAACGACGGTCGGTGCCGACACCGGATTTTTGGAGTGAAGCTTGTATTGGCTCACGCGATTCGGCGGCATTGTAGTCACGCAAAAACTCACGTGTGGAGCATACCCGCATATGAGCCAGGGACACAAAGGAAGGAAAGTAAGAAAGCAAGAAAGAATGAAAGAGCAGGTATGGGGAAAGCTGCGCCGGCGCCGCATCGCGTGACACGCGCGACCAATCCGGGTCGTTTGGTGTGTCGCGGGGAGGGAAAGGGAAGGAAAGGTGGTTGGTGCGTGCTCCGCCGTGTTCGTGGCGTCCATGGCCACTCGTGGCGTGTTCCGCCGAGGAGCAGGCTGCATTTGAGGAACGGCGCCGCGAATTCGCTCGGGAATAGGCTGATCGCCGACGTGCTAATTCTAGAAGCCCAGGCGAAACGTCAGCGAAGAGCCCATGATCCCGAGTTGAGGGAGCGTGATGTTGAGGCCAAACATCACGAAGAGCTGCCGACCTCGAGTTGCCAGAGCGTGATGTTGAGGCCCAACGTCCGCGTCACCTTGCTCTCCAGAAACCCACAATGGTGGTGAACGCGTCGGCAAAGCTAGCGCCAACTTCCCCGGTGCGACGGCCAGGTTTCAACACGAGTTTCTCAACCGGAACTTTGGAGCCAGCTGCAGTGCGTGTGACTGGTGGTGGTTCGAGCACAAAGTGGTACTCATCAGTGCAATCCGAACAACGCGGAAACACAAGAAAACTTCGGCTATCCCCATTTCCTCAACAGGGGAGGGGCTGCTGATTTTTTTTTTTTTTCCGCAGCGCGCTATGGCTGTTACGTATGGGATGAAGCCTTTGCTGGGTGTGAAACTTAAACGCCGTGCTTGAACGCGTCGTAGAACACTCCGGGCGCTTCTTTCGCTGCAGACAATGGCTGCAAGGCGACGACGCAGTTGCTTTGCCTTGCTTTGTGTCGGGTATATTTCTTCGATAATTCGCTGCGCGCGTTTGTGACACGCGTCGCAGAACTCTTGGAGAGCTTTTTTGCGAGGCGGGGTCCTTAACGCTGTCGCGTTAATCTGAATAGTAGTGGCGACATAGATGATGAGGCTATAGCAGTCACTTCTGGATTATTCTAACATCATCAATGTCCATTTTCAAGGTCAAGAAACGGACCACAGTGGCGAACTGTGTCAAGGCGAGTAGATATACCGGTGTATACCAAGGGGTCGACTTAAAGAGCGGGTACTTTTGAAGACTTTGCTTCTTGTGAGAGAAACCAGAGCTTTGACAGGAAATCTTTTCCCCAAGAATCAGGCCGCGCACATTCTGTGTGCTGCGAGCATTGCAAACATAACCTTTGCATGGCAACATGTAGTTTCTCACTCCTTTTTTTCTCCGTCCTATGCCCACCCCACGTACTCTGATTTCCTGTAGCAAAAAATAAATAACTTTCCATTTTGTGAGATACAGTGGTGTGACCTATTGGTGAAGGAAGCTTGAAAAGTCAGTAGCACACTCGCAATTTTGCAAAACTCTTCTATATCAGTTGCTATATTTACAGCAGGCTCTTCTATGAGGAACTGTAACATTTCTGAGAACCATGCTTGATTACACACAATATACGTCTGGCAGATGTTGTCCAAGAGTCGATGGTTATATCTGCTTGCAGCGAACTCTAAATTTGATGTGTCACTTAATGTGCCGTCATTTCTCTGCTTGCTAGCGGCCCATAGCACTTCAAGTCCAGCTTTGTGTTGCTCTGGCCTCTCGCGTTGACACAGATCACTTTGAAGCTCTGCCTTAGCGTTATGAATAACCTCGCATCGTTATGTTTTTGTCTTTTACAAATGACGCTTTTTTGTGTGGCCGAGTAAGAGAGCAGAAGAAACGTTTAGGATACGTGAAAAGGTCCATGCGAATACCCATTTCACTGGTCAGAGTAAACAAGCAGCACGATTCATGACGTCACGAAGACAGTCACACGTATAACGAAAGTAACACGTGGTGCTTGCGCTTGTTGCACCGCAGTTGCGAATTCTCTTTCCAAATACTGTCAGCCCCGTGAACGATCTCATGCGCCTGCGCTACGTGGCGAACGTTTTTCATATAAGCGCGCTCAAATACCCAGTATAGAGCGTGGGCAAATCAGCTTTAGACTTCGTTCATATGCCCTTATTTTTCGAACATGCGAAATATCGAAACAAAAAACAGCCCTAGAAAACACGAAAGCAAGAAAAGTGAAGGCAGCCTTCAAATACGCCACAGACACTTTTGTGTAGTTCCTTCGCTTCCTATTCTTATCGTTGTGGAGGAAAGACAAAAGCGGAAGCTTTTCTGCAACTCGCTGCATCTACGCTCACTCGTTCGCGTGGTCGAGGGTGAGGCGGAGTGGAGGTGTTTTCCAGCTCTAAAGTAGCTCCTTCCGAGAGAGTGCACGAAAAACGCCATGCTCACTGGAGCAGCATCCGCTTCGTGACCCACTTGGCACGCCTACGACGACATGTCTTGCGTCGTTGCCCCATCTCCGGCGAAACAACAGTCGCTGGGTCGAGGTAGACATGCACACATGGACAGGCACTATTTGTATTTTCACCCACACGGACAACAGATGCACGTGGTTACGTACATGAAAGGCCTGTATGCGTCTTTGTAACATCCCCATTTAGAAAGATCCTCGCCATCCTTGGAGTGCGTGGCCTCATTTTCAAATTTACGAGTACATGAGTCACTGAATACAGGCTGCCGAGAACCTCTTCTGCCACCTCCAAAAGTCATTTGACAGAATTTGCATGATCGATAAATATATTAGAGAATCGTGTTTGCCTGATATCGTTTGTTTCACATAGCCCGAAAGCTTTTCAGAAAAAAACACTGACAAGGACACAAGGGGCAACGACACAGCGCTGAACTAGCAACTGCATGTTTTATATTCGTTTCTGACACTTCTTACAGCACGAGACAGCCAACACTGTGACTTTTTTTTTTCTACTTGTTTTCCTTGTCATGCTAGTACTTCGTTTCTTAGGGTGATAGTGTTTTTTCGCCGGTAACCTCTTTCTTTTTCGGTTAGTAGTGTCGATGGTGTACAGATGTATGATTGCCCGCTTTTGTCAATGGCTCATGGCTTCTAAATGTTTGTGCATCAACTTGTCTTTACTTTTTTCTGAAACTATGATGATGTCAAATTTTACGGTGCAATGGCATTGGCGGTGATGAAACTCGAGGGTGCCTTCCAAACAAGCTGCATGTTCTCTTGTCTTATCGCCTCTGCCTATTTGTCCTATGAATCATCGGCCAAACGATAAAGCTATATTATAACCACCCCTTTCGTGGCAGGCATTGCACTTCTTGGCTTTTTTTGTGCGTTGCTTACTTTCGTGGCCATTTCTGACTCATGCACAAATTGAATACGCTTTGTTTAGTGCTTAACATACAATCGTGACGCCTTGCTTTCCAGCCATCTTCCTTAGTTTTCGGGCTAGGCCTTGTATATAGTGCGAAACAGCAACCTGCTTTTTTGTCTATCTAGTATTCCTTCTTCTTGAATATTGTTCTTCCAGCATTTCCTTTCCTGTATATTATGCTACCAACATATTAGGCTTTGGTGAGTGGTATGCATATAAGCGAAACAACACTTGCCGTTGTATTTTTTCTTGCATCCTACGCAACTTTTTGGTAGCCGTCGCTCAGAACAAGGCACGATATCAGTACACTGTACGAGCAGGCATAAGTAAATTTCAGAGGTCAGTCGTACGCGACCTGGAATTCTTCTGTCGACCGTCTATGACTTGAATTTCTTTTCACGTAGACCTTTTCACCCTCACGAAGCAGCGCAGCGGTTGTTCTTGGTGATATATTTCACTGTAAAACCGTATTCTGCCCCTGCACATCAATGTTCCTCTATTTCCGTATTGTTAAGGCATATATGATAAAGTCCTCTGCGTCTATTGTGTGTCCTGCGCCTTCTGCTGAAAGAGCTAATCCTATAGGCACTGTTTTCCCCGGCGTGCCACCGCTCCTCTACAGTGAAGTGCCCGAACCTCCTGTCTTTGTTCCAGACGTAAACAAAGCCGCTGTTCTGTAGAGCCTAGCTTGTCGTTGCGGAAGAAAGCTTTGAGAGGCTGAATGGCTTGAGCTTTTGAGGCAGCCGGCGACACGTTGTTTGTGACAATGCACAGATGCGTGGAGGGTAGCTTCAGATGTGGGAGAGGAGCGAAACGGTTTTCAACCTGAAAGGAGAATGGGAACGAGCAGTACGAGAACGGAAGGAAAGTGAGGCGAAGTGCCGTGCTTATGGAATTTGCAATGAAACGGCAGGCGAAATGTGAAAGAGAAAGGTAGAGTTCTAAATGTGTGCCAAAGCCTGACGGCGCAGAAAGGATGTCAAAACGTGTGCTGTCTAGCTTTCGAGCTTTTTTTTTTTTTTTGGAAGAGGCGAGCACTGGGAAGAACTGGCGCAGCAGTCACCGCGAGCGCTGGCGTTTGCTCTATGCGCGCCCTTTTCCGCGCAGATTTTTTCTTTATTTCCGCGTGTGGAGTAGAAGCAAGCATCACGGCTCAGCTAATTTAGTCCGCACTCTTCACGCAATTGCCAGATTTTTGCCCATTAGAGCTGTTCCCGGAGTCTTTTGAGTGACTTCCGTTAAATTACTGTGAAATTATTCTAAAATTGCACCCGCTAGCGTTGCAGGCACTTAGCGGCTGCCTTGACGGTTTCGATTTATTGGTGGTCTATCCACGAATCGACTGCCATGAATACACAAAGACAGCGTTTGCATGATTTTATACACGCAGATCAAATTTCGCAGTTTGCTTGTTGGTGTTTGGAGTTGGATGATTGTGGCGTTTGCGTTAGTACTTTTAAATAGCCGCTTTTTTATGCAATGCATGACATGTCTTCGAATGGTCATTTCTCGGAAAGTTACTGTAAGTTGTTCGGGCTGACATTAAGGTCGTTCTTGTAGCATTCACTGGACACGGCAATTAAACAGCATCACTTCGACATCTAAGTTGACAGCAGAATAAACAAAAATTGTACTGAAAAGCAAGGACAACAAACAAAGCCTGACACACTTTTGTGGTGAATGGCACAACAAGAATTATTGTTGCGTGAAAGTACACCAGAGTTAGCCCTCACAAAAGTTCACCGTCTTCTCACATATGCAATCTATGTTATCATTCCAAAGAATGAACTACTAGATGCCATTTGCTTCAGAGTAGAGCAACTTTCATAAAGTTAGAGTTAAGAAAAACAAAACTATACGCTTGTAGCAATTCCTCAAATTTACTTTTTAAAGCAGATCTAGCTAAACAAGTCTTGCCTGTTTAGACGTCGTGTTGAGAATTTTTACATGAAGCGTAACCCTGCTAAATGCTGATCTAAGGTAATATCAGATATTTATCGGAGATTTTCTCTTTTCACCATTCCGTCTTCAATATTTTGGTCACTAATGAGCGTGTGAGGTGCAGTAGCGCACGCTGTAAAAAGCCTAGGGCTATTGTACTTGTGCGCAATTTCTTCTCTTTCATGTCATATGCCTTCCACCACTGCACTGAAAAGTTGACCATGTTGATGAAGATTTATTAAAGAAAACAAACCAACGACAACCCTACAGTTAAAAGTGAGAATCAACAGGAGCTTGATGTGGGCGAGTTGGTGCAGCATACTTCAAGAACAAACAGCGCCCGTACGTTGTACCTGTCTTCCTTTCGTCCTCATCTATTTTGCGCTATTTTTTTTTCAGGTAAGTGAATCAGAACCAAATCTTGAAGAATGCACAGAATAATACTCTGTCAAGCTAACTAAAATATCAGAAAATTTTCTCAGGGTCACTAAGCGCGGTATATCAGCATATGCATGTACAGGGTGTTTCGGCGAACACTTTCAAAATTTATTTAAGGTTGCCTGTGGCAGATAGCCCAATTCCAGTTCATGAGCTGGTCTACTCAAAGAGGGTGGTGGAACAAGACTGATGGAACACAAAAGGTCAATGAGGGGCAACATTCATTCCCACATTAAAGGGCATTGTGCACAGCATGGGTACTCACCGCTGTACAATGACCCTACAATTCTTTCGCACCATAAGGATCAGCTGACCAGAGAAATTGTGGAAGCCTTTCACAATTACAAAAAGAAAGACGGCTGTATAAGTCAACCATATCTCTGAGCAATAGTGAGGTCGCCTTTCTGTAAAGTCACTAGATCGAATTTGTAAAAATCAGTGTGTTAGGGGTACAAAGATTAGGAGAAGAATGCACAGCGTATAAGATATGTGGCCTATTTTTGACGCCCGAGCGTGCGCCGTTGTGTTTTGTAAAAGTGCTGTTAATCTGACCTTACACAACGTTGGAGTGTGCACGGGTATATAAAGATGAAGTGTTCGTTCTAAAATAAAATAGTTGGGAGTGCAGCGACTGTCGTGTATTATTGTGTCTCTCCACTTTGTCCTTGTCAGTGCGCTGCTTCACCAATAGGGTGTGATGATTAATCATCACACCGTGTTACAGTGTGACAAAGGTGCTAAGTCGTCAGAAGCTGGTGAACTTTGCCATCGTCATGCCAGTGTTCTTATTGGGTCGTTGTCGTACAGTCTCCGTTATACGGTTGTCGTCATGCCATCGTCGTCAGATTGTGTTCGTGATGCCGTCGTGCATTCTATTAGAGTCTACTAGAATGAGGGTGTGGGTCCAGCGGACGCCTTGGCAAGCGCCGAGGGTGAAGAAAAAAACGTTGAAATTGTGGCGGCGCTGCCGTCGCCCTATTCTGAATCTCCGGCCAATAAACCTTGGCTCTGGTTGTTTCAGCAGCGCTCATTGGCTGAGGCGAGCTCACGGGCAGAGTAGCTGTCATCTGCTCGACACACCATCGTTGTTGCGTCGTTTGCATTCTTTCCGCCGCTCTTTTTATTGCGATAGCAATTATATGGACACTCCAAAGCAGATTTTTGCCGTCGGCGTCGCCGTCGCCGTCGCCGTGAGGTCCCGTATGACGTCAATGGAGATGAAACCGTCGCCGCCGAACGCTGTATGTGCGAGTGAAAGGGCGCGAGGGACGCGCGCTTTCACGAGGAATGAACCCACGGCGGAGAACAAACGCGCGTTCTGCGCCGTGCTCCCTTAAGGGCTGCAGAAGTAGGCCTCTCTTTCCTCCTTTACAATCACCATATATGTAGAGCAAACGCGCCTTCTTCCGACGCGAGAAAGGCCGTGGGGGGGGGGGGGGGGGGGGGGGGGGAAGGGAGGCGACGTTTAGCTGCGGCACCAAGTGCCTATTTATATCAGAGGCTCCGGCAACAGTCACCAACGCCGCACGCATTTTGTGCGAACGCGGGCAAAACGCCGACTTCGTCGACAACAGTTCTGCGTGTTGCCGGTGCTGCTGCATGTCCAAGTTTATACAGCTGATAAAGCTACTATCATTACTCCGTATAGCTCTCTACAAATTTGCTATCGCAATTGATGCTTCCCCTTTCAGGTGAAACTGCGACAACTTTTTATTTACAAAAGATCAGTGCCAAAACTCCATGCAGCAGCGGTAGGGTCTCCGACGCGACAAGCGTCCGGCCGGCGCGCGGGGCCGCTCATTCGGGAGAAAGCGACGGTGGCGCCACCAACTTTTCAATAAAAAAAAGCCTGGGGAGCCCGCGCTGGACCCACTCTCCCAATCTAGTACACTCTAGTTCTATCGTCGTCATTCCAGTTTCGCCGTCCCATGGTCGTCATGCCATCATTGTCATAGAGTCCCCACCATCAAATTGTCGTTATGCCATCGTTGGTAAGCCATCGTCATGCTACATTCGTCGTCATCTCGTTGTCATCGTGCTGTTATGGTCGTTCAATCTTCGTCATTCTGTTCTAGTCATTGCGCTGTCATCATGCCGTCGTCGTCGTATCATCGCCATTTATTCTTCGTAATTTCTGGGATCCGCATGTTCGAGCGCCACAGCATTACGTTGAGCTACGCATTTCCCGGTGAAATTGTATCCAACTTAGTTGCGTGCTGTGCAACTACAACTCGTCGTTGAACAATAAGAGCGTAAGTTTGGGCATGTAGGCATTCCATGATGATGATGATGAAATAAATTTTCATTTTCGAGACGGTGTTTCCGAGCGTTTGAGCTTTTATTTTTTAGCGCACGAAAAGGAACGAGACACAGAGGTACGACGCGGACAGAGCGCACAGCGCTGTGTCCGCGTCGTACCTCTTTGTCTTGTCCCTTTTCGTGCGCTAAAAAGTAAAAGTTGAACAATAGCTGCTTTCTTCGCAGTGACAAACAAAAATGAAAGCTTCTGCCTGAACCGATTACCACAACGCGTGGGATAGGCATGTTTTTCTTTTGAGGAATAGTTACGATACTATTGAAAAGTTGCTTTCCTCCGATTTGATCTCTTTATGAGAAGTCAGAAACGTGAGCGAGATGGCAACTGTAAGGTGTCCGTCCTTTTATTTTTGATGTCTGCGCACCTGCCATCTTTCATAAAACAAATTCCCGTCTGGTAATGCGCATGTTATGAGTAGCAGGAAACAATTATTGAAAGTTTGTAAGTACGTTTATTCGAAGTGGATATCGCATGATGCTGTTATTATTAACCGGAAACATCCCTCTGGCCATGTCGACATATTTTGCTGACTATGTGGGCAGTGCAGAAGCTATAAAACACTCCCTTTCTTGTAATATCCCCGGGGGAGAGGGGGGGGGAGGAAGTATTTCTCAAGAGAATTCGGGCTGGATCGGTCCGTGCCCCTTGTGTAACTTGGGCCTGTAACGTGAGCAGGCTAGTTTGGTCCCGCTGGTTCTTCATGCTTTTTCGCTCATATTCAGCTAAATAGTCATCGACGTCTATGGTGCCACTACCGAACAAGGACTCATGGTCACGCAATTGCACCAAGACAACGGGCCTTATAGTAGGTAAGGCTGCATCAGCGGGTCCTTCTATCGACGTGATGGAATGGCCCAAAAGAAATCCTCTTTGCAGTTTCCTGACGTGCTTCGGATATACCCCGTTCTTCTTCTTTCTGGGGTTTTACGTGCCAAAACCAGTCCTGATTATGAGGCACGCCGTAGTGGAGGGCTCCGGAATAATTTTCACTACCTGGGGTTCTTTAACGTGCACTACAACGCAAGAACATGGGCGTTTTTGCATTTCGCCTCCATCGAAATGCGGCCGCCGCGCGGACGGGATTCGATCCCGCGATCTCGTGCTCAGCAGCGCAACGCCTAATCTGACTGAGCCACCCCGGCGGGTACGGATATACCCCGTACTTCCAACAAGAGCCTATGGGCAAGTATTGATGGAAAGGGTTCATTTGCTTTATTTACACAGAGGCACTTGAGGTTGCCACAGCAACGAAGACGATGGAGTGGTAGACGCGAACTTGTCCTTTTTCTCGTCTGATACACTGCAAGAGCTTCCTCTTCACCAGCGGGATATGTGGCTCATAATAGCGTTAATATTACTAAGTGTCACCGGCAACCTTACTTGCTTCTCTCAGTTTCCGGGATAGCAAAAGCGCAGACATGTTACCACACGTCTTAAAGCGGCCCCTTATTTTTCTCATAAATGAGTCCTGTTTTGACCAGGCACATATATGCACGGACAGATCTGCCCGTTTGGACAGCGCTACCGGAGCTATGATTGCCGCATCAAGCTCTGTCTTTATACAGCTCATGATGTCCAATTTATATATATATATATATATATATATATATATATATATATATATATATTCATGAGTTATTCAAAAATGCCCCAGCTAATATTGTATAGTAAACCCATTTTTGTACCTGCTACTTTTATAATAACGATGTTAACTACGCTTATTTCGTTATGTTTAACATACTGCTTTTAAATATATTTTCTCTTGTATTTCTCGTTTACCACTACTCTCTTTAATGATTCGTCCCTGACAATATATCAAATCAAATAATATATATATATATATTATTTGATTTGATATATTGTCAGGGACGAATCATTAAAGAGAGTAGTGGTAAACGAGAAATACAAGGGAAAATATATTTAAAAGCAGTATGTTAAACATAACGAAATAAGCGTAGTTAACATCGTTATTATAAAAGTAGCAGGTACAAAAATGGGTTTACTATACAATATTAGCTGGGGCATTTTTAAATAGCTCATGATTTATAATTGTATATAGAAACGTTCTTGTTAAAGCGATTCCACTCGTCAGATGTACGTGGAGAAAATGAATGCGAAAAGAAATTAATTCTGAAAAATGTATGCGGACCTTTCTAGCACGATCGAATCTTCGAGATATGCATTTCGGTGACTGAAGCAGTTTATTGTATAATTTAGGGTGATGAAAGGTTTGATGAAAAAGACAGAGACGCAGTTGCTTGCGACGTGATGCGTTGAAAGGTAGACTTCGTTTCTTGGCGGTCATGATTGCCGTTCTCTTATAATCAGACAGGATAAAAGGGACTGCGTTATTCTATACCATTTCAGGAGAATGTATAAGGTTTTCGTCACCTGGATCCCGAACAGACGCGGCGTCTTTCAACTCTGGACGAAATAGTGTATTATAGATCACCAGCTTTAAGGCAGGCTGAGAAAGTGACAAGTAACGATGAAGGCACCATGTTATGACGCCGACAACAACAGTATTTACGGCTCTTTGCGGAGCCATCAGTTACGGGCTTCAGCGACGGCCTAATTGATAGACAATTTATTATGACTCCACGGCAACCTTATACACTCTTCAGTTTGCCTTGGGTAATTGCCCTCATAAATATTTAATGCACAAAATTACACATGATGACCACGAAGCTTTTCAGAATTTCCCCTACTATATATTTCAGTGGTTGCCAAACCAGTGCGGAATTACCGGCAACGAGAGGCCAACTGAAGCCAGGTGCTAGCAAGGTCAGTGTGTACGAGCAAGATCAGTGCGTACCGATACCGCTGTCGAGAACCGAAGCAGCACTGCAACTTTACTGACTAGCGCGTAGAATCACACTTTGACATTTTGATTTCCCGGATTTCCACCAAGTCGCGATTGTATTCACTGGTCCCTGACTTCCGAATTCGCCTGCTGCCAGCGCTCATTCATCACGAAACAAGTTTATTATACCACACATTGTTGGGCAAAGCAACCACGAAGGCAACAGCACCGCCGGTGGCTGCTATCTGGCAGGGGCTGTGTATGGCGGCGGCTGCGTATAACAACTCCGGTGGCGGCGGCGTATGGTGCGGCCGCCCAACCGGGCCCCATCTTGAAAGCGATTGGCGATGAGGACAGCGTGCCCCGAGTGCTTATAGCTTCGTGTGGGCTCTGTTCTCACCGCTTAGTTCTCCTTGAGGCGAGAGGCAGTGAGAATGTCGATTGGCTCGCCGCGCTTTCTCACGCCAGTGTTTTGGCAGTGAGTGTGCGCGGTGATCAAATTAGATGTGTTCATATTTGCTTGTTCGCGCGCGACACCATGCTTGTTAATTTAGTTACTAAGCGAGTGTTTGCAAGTTTATATGGCGGATACAATTACCATCGACCCTTCGTATGGCTGCTTACTAATTTGCTATCGCAATCGATGCTTCGCCTTTCGTGCGAAACTGCGACGTTTTTGTTATCATCTTTTATTTACTTTATGTCTTAGTTATTTGTTAGGATATAGTCGCCTTCAAAATTCTTTGTAATTATTTTAGGTTTTATTGTATAATTGCTTTTCGATTGAAATTTTAAGTGAACCTTGTATATGGTTCTTGTTATTAGCAATAACCAATGTTATTGCTTTACTTCACGCTTTAACCGATAATAAGGTGCTTAAAATGTTTGGCCGTTGCAATTTATCGTTATTTCAAATATTTATGTTCCGCTTAACATTATAGCTGATGCCCATATAATTTATTTATATATAGAACCTACTCTTGCACAAGCACTTATGTAAATAAATGCTCCTCAATGACACCGATACAATTATATATGCGCTTCGGCAGCACTACCGCGCGCCGAGTTAGTGTTGGCACTGCTAGCGTGCCCTTTATTTAAAAGCCTATTTTATTGTATTCGTGGGATTGCACATTTTTCCTGCAAATTTACTTATCCATATGGGCAACCATAACCTTAAGTTTCGTAGGTGAACCATCCTTGGTATTCTTCACGCTAACGTCTCCGAATGCAAGGCAAATATATTCCTGAAGTTTCGCTGTGTAGATGTGTGCTACTAAAGTATATAAAAAAATCAAGCTTCCACCGATGAATCAAGCGCAAAAAATTGTGCATAAAACATCGAGGAATATTTTTAATGAAAGCAAAAGAATGAAGTTTCTGGATGTTATAGTTCGCGTTATTAAAGGAATAACACACTTGAAGGCGTATATTTGTCGGAATGAGGATATTTAGGTCACGGTGTTCTTTGTGTAAACCCGCACGGAAAGAGCCGTTCATCAGCAAATAATTAGTGGTAGTAGACGTGGCTATAAACATAAGTCTACGTGTCATGTGTATTTTGTCGCGAGCGACGTGAACTGCGGCGTTGAGGTCGACAACCTTCGGACGCGTCAAAACTCACGCGACAGAGCACGTGGGCCTCTGCCTGTCTACATCTCCTTTGTGTGTGTGTTAATTTGCGATCTCCTCTTCTAATAACTCTCTTTCACCAACTAATCCAACAAAAAAGTTGTCGCAGTTTCACCTGAAAGGCGAAGCATCAATTGCGATAGCAAATTTGTAGAGAGCTAAACGAGTAATGATAGTAGCTTTATCAGCTGTATAAACTTGGACATGCAGCAGCACCGGCAACACGCAGAACTCTTGTCGACGCCGTCGGCGTTTTGCCCACGTTCGCACAAAATGCGTGCGGCGTTGGTGACTGTTGCTGAAGCCTCTGATATAAATAGGTACTTGGTGCCGCAGCTAAACGTCCCCTCCCTTCCCTCCCCCCCCCCCCCCCCCCCCCCCGACGGCCTTTCGTGCGTCAGAAGAAGGCGCGTTTGCTCTACATATATGGTGATTGTAAAGGAGGAAAGAGACGCCTACTTCTGCAGCCCTTAAAGCCCAGACCACACGTACGCTTGCAAACGCGCGCAAGCTCGCGTCCGCGCGCCCACGCATGCGCAGACGGTGCGGCACGGCTCGTACGCGGCGAAACGCGGCGCGATCTCGGTGATCAGCTCCTCTCAGTTATCGCGCGCCTGGGCTGCCTCGCGTAGGCGCGCCTGGCTACGCAGCGACGGCGCGGTACATTCAACTCTCAGTTAAGCAGAATTATACCATGCAAGAAAGTGCTTCTTCTTCACTTTTTGTGCTGATCTAACAGCTCCAAAAAGATAACAATTACGTTTATAGATATCGAAGCATTTTGAAGCACTGCCAACAACGAAATACGAGGTGGCGTCTGCCAAGGTGTAAACAAGTGAGGCCAGTGAGCGCGCGCTGTCGCGCGTATTTGTGGATGCAAACCGCCATTCCTCGCTAGGCGCGGCAACCGCAAGGCGCGTAGACGCCAGCTTACGCGCGTCCGCAAGTGTACGTGTGGTCTGGGCTTAAGGGAGCACGGCACAGGACGCGCGTTTGTTCTCCGCCGTGCGTTCACTCCCCGTGAAAGCGCGCGTCCCTCGCGCCCTTTCACTCGCACATACAGCGTTCGGCGGCGCGCGGCGACGATTTCATCTCCATTGACGTCATACGGAACCTCACGGCGACGGCAACGGCGACGGCTACGCCGACGGCAGAAATCTGCTTTGGAGTGTCCATATAATTGCTATCGCAATAAAAGTGCTCCCGATCGAGTTTCAAAGCGCTATCACAGTTGGCGTTTGGCGACCAACGCCCACCGCAACTAGGCTCTGCGAAAACACATGTACTTGTGTCGGCGCCTTTTTATTTGACGTGAAAAGCTGAATCACTATCACCGTGACCACAACCACCAACCAGTCAAACGGGCAAAAGCGGTGAAGATATGTATGCGATCCGAAATGGTAGAATAGTTTTGCGCGAAGCTCGTCAACAATAAGCATGAGCGACATGTTGGCGCGACACCAGCACGCTTCTGCTCAGCTCAAACAGCGCTAAGGCAGGTACAAGGCATTCTTCTTCTTCTTCTTTCTGGGGTTTTACGTGTCAAAACCAGTTCTGATTATGAGGCACGCCGTAGTGGAGGGCTCCGGATTAATTTTGACCACCTGAGGTCCTTCAACGTGCACTACAACGCAAGCACACGGGCGTTTTTGCATTTCGCCTCCATCGAAATGCGGCCGCCGCGGCCGGGATTCGATCCCGCGATCTCGTGCTCAGCAGCGCAACGCCTTAACTGACTAAGCCACCGCGGCGGGTAGGTACAAGGCATCCACGACGCTGGCGTCAGCAAGAGAGCCTCCGCTGGCGTTGCAGGAGCATCAGTTGTGCTGGAGACGAGACCGGCGGGAAACTATCTGCGTTTTACTGCGCTCAATGAAAATGATAAACCGATTTTTAAAGGTACTAAATAGCCTGGTTTTAGCATGACGTTTGTTCTCCGAATAGCTGAGACGTTGGTATACACAACGGTGATGTATGCATGCCGCTGATGACCAGGAATGCCCATGTGTATGCGCACAGCTGTTCATGCCATCAGTAGGATGCAGAATATAGCCTGTATCTTACAGGCCGACAGAAAGGAGAGTGAGAAGGTGCATCTACTTGGCTACACTGTTACTGCGGATTGCTCACTGCGTGTTGCTCGCCTCTCTTAAAAGATTCTAACGCTGACCACGTAAACTGCGCATGCGCCGTGAAAACCTTGGCAGCACGTCGATGACGATAGTGATGACGAAAATGGCAAAGCAGTTCTGCGGAATCCCGTAAGGTGGAGGAAGTATCATGAAAGGGAAAAAATTGTCATCCGCCCTAATGTAGCATGAACTTACAAAGGAAACCCATACGGGTTATTCAGAAATAACGCTTCGCAGTCGAGGAAAACATCGAAGCTGGTTTTTTGAGAGATCGTTGAACGCGAAGCTTTCTCCCATGCAAACTGGATGAAAGTCAAAGTACAAAGCCAACGACAACGCAACGAACCCAACAAATGCTGAGCGACCCGATGCGATGCATATGTGATTTGATTGCTTGTTTAGGATTGTATTTTTTGAACGTTGAAGTTGAACCAAGACACATTTAGTTAAGTTGTATAGCCTTTATTTTAGATCATGTAGCCGTTGATTACACGCACACACTGACCCTTTCACGGACTACATGCCGTTGCCAATACATGGGACTGGCCTTACGGGCACGATCGCGCTCGCACTTACGTTCGCATACGGAGGCATTTTCTTCGGCCGTGTGCTGCATGCGCGGCTTACCCATGGTAACGGCGAGAAAAGTTCGCTTGACGCGCATAATGCAATGCAGATATATATACAGTTCGTCTGGCTAGCGTGGCGTTGCAATTCCCATTGTTCTTAACGGTTCAACTGCGAATGTAAACTGTAGTGTTCTGCGATACGTATGTCGTGCGCCGTTGTTCTATTGTGTGCGCATGCTGCGCGAATAGTTGCTCCTTTATCTTCTTTCTGTGGTTCTACTTGCCAAAACCAGTTATGATTATGAGGCACGCCGTAGTGGAGGACTACGGATTAAATTTGACCAGATAGTTCCATTGTGTAAGTTGGCTTTCCTGCAATGTGTTTTCGGCGCTCACGGACGATCAGGGTGATATAGAAAGCCTCGCTTTAAAATCTGTCCTGGTGCGAAATTCGAACACGGGACGAACACCTTTCCGGGGCGGTCCGGGTTAGGGGCCCGGGCTGTCGGCGTCTGTCGCGTGATCACGCTCCATATCAAGCGCTCAAAACAGCCTCAAAACAAGTGCAGAATTGATCAAAACCGCTTCACAATAAACTAGCACTGATTCAGAATAGTATAAAAGACAGAAATATTCAAGCTTTAGGCAACAGAATTTTGTTAAAATTGATTCTATCATCAGCAAAGGCTTTGGCTCCATGTGCGTGGCGGTTTCCCACCAGTTGTGCCGTAAGGGAATTTTTTTTCTCATTTTTCTCAGACTGGTTACACACTACTACTACTACGACGACGATGGGACGGAGCGGGTGCCGCTATAAGGAGCTTCGCCCCTAAAAAATTCCGAAAGTTGTGACCGTAGCGCGGAATCGAACCAGGGACCCCTCGCTTCCGAACGCGCGGCGCTAAGCACTACGCCACGAAGCGCACATAGACACACGCACCACGATGGCAATAAATACCCAACATTAACGAAAGGCCGCGTTTCTAGCGCGTTTCTAACGCGTTTGTGCTAGCGCGTTACGGCCCGTGTAAGAGATGGTGTAAGACGCTGTGGCCTCTCCGCCTTACCATTCAACTCGTTTCGAACGCGCTGCCCAAGGCGGTGGCAAGTCAAGTTCAAGTCGAGGAGCGTTTATGAAATACGGGGGGTATACTCTCTCAGCAGTCATGTGATGGCGTCGGCAAACGCGGTGCACGTTCCGGCATGTGTAAATGGCTGCGTAAGACGCTGTGGCCGCTCCCCCTTACTAGAGAGTACTGCACGTTTCTAACGCGTTTGTGCTAGCGTCCCCTTAAGCGGGAGATCCGATGATTCCCTCCGGAGCTTCGCCCACTCATCATCATTCACCCCGTGGATATGCTGTGAATTTTTTTAAGCGAAGCTTTCTTGGCTCACAAGTGTCGGCGGTGGTGGTGGTGGTGGTGTCACGGTGAAAAGTGGACCGATCCTGGCGATTGTGCAGAAAGGGTGAAAGCTCAATGGGACATACCAGGAATAAGAAAGAAAGAAAGGAAAAGAAAGGAAGGGAGGAAAAAAAGTTGTCGCAGTTTCACCTGAAAGGCGAAGCATCAATTGCGATAGCAAATTTGTAGAGAGCTATACGGAGTAATGATAGTAGCTTTATCAGCTGTATAAACTTGGACATGCAGCAGCACCGGCAACACGCAGAACTGTTGTCGACGCCGTCGGCGTTTCGCCCGCGTTCGCACAAAATGCGTGCGGCGTTGGTGACTGTTGACGGAGCCTCTGATATAAATAGGAACTTGGTGCCGCAGCTAAACGTCCTCTCCCTTCCCTCCCCCTCCCCCCCCCCCGCCACGGCCTTTCGTGCGTCAGAAGAAGGCGCGTTTGCTCTACATATATGGTGATTGTAAAGGAGGAAAGAGACGCCTACTTCTGTAGCCCTTAAGGGAGCACGGCACAGAACGCGCGTTTGTTCTCCGCCGTGCGTTCACTCCCCGTGAAAGCGCGCGTCCCTCGCAGCCCTTTCACTCGCACATACAGCGTTCGGCGGCGCGCGGCGACGATTTCATCTCCATTGACGTCATACGGAACCTCACGGCGACGGCGACGGCAGAAATCTGCTTTGGAGTGTCCATATAATTGCTATCGCAATAAAAGGAAGGAAGACAAACAAGAAAGAAATCACGTGCGGCGCACACCCGCATTGAATATTCTTCACGCGTGATCGCGTGAAGCATATCGCGATCACGCGTGAAGGATCGGGAAACGCGTGCCACCAATCAGGTTCGTTTGGTGTGTCGCGAGGCCCTAGGAACATGGAAGGAAAGCGGGTTGGCGCGCGCTCCTCCGGGCTTCCCTCGCCTCGGATTAGTTTCGGGGAACAGATGGGATGGCCACGGGGGGTTGCGCCCTGCAAAGAAGCAAGCTGCGTTTGATGAACGCCGGCGTGAGCTTGCTCGGGAAAGGGCTCGTCGTCGACGGGTTGATTCTAGCATGAGGGCTTCCCTAGCCGAGGCTCGCCGTCAGCAAAGAGCCGACGATCCCCAGGCGAGGGCTTCCGAAGCCGAAGCGCGCCGTCAGTGACGAGCAGATTATCCCGAGGCGACGGCTTCCGAACGTTACCCTGACGAAGATCAGATACACACATTACAAGCTTTGCTTACCTCCATTTTCTCGACAGGGGAATAGGTGGTGATTTTTTAAACATTCTTTCTAATCACTTTTAAAGGTACCATCTACATTTACACTCGTCTAACGATTAAATGTCTAAACTTCGGTAATTACGCATTTTTGTGCATATACAAGGTATTACACTTCTCGCGTACATTTTGGCATGACGGAGCTGGGGCGCTGGGGTACTCGCCAAAGAACGGTTACGCATTAAAATTCAACGTATGTTGCACAGACTACACAAAGAGAAGTTTATTGGACATCTGAACTGTACCCAAGTACTCAAGTACACAGGCACTACATTACATGAATAACGTTGGATACAGAGAATACACAATACGGGGAAGCTTACAAAGACATATTTGGAAAATATAAATTTTATACAATGACTAGGATGGGGTAATAGAGTAATAGAACACATAAAACTTCGTGTTCGGAATTAATACGGAGAAATTGGATAGTGTAGAGTGCCTCTTTTTGGACGTAAAAGAATCTAGTGTGCTAGCGACTGAGGAATTCTTCCTCACCACCCTCTTCCAATACCTCAATGAGATATTTCCACACTAGTTGTCTTATTTTTTTTTGTAGTGCAGGATAGGCAGCCTTGACAGGTTGTCGACGCACTTCCGCCAGGCTTCTCCTTTTCCAAATAACAAACATGGTGCAAATGTAAACTAAGTGCTCAAAGGTACTCATTCGATCGTTTCACCCTTTCTAGGCCATGAATGTGAAACGTCCTCTTAACTAATTTCCATATTATTTTTGCCAGTGGGCATTCGAATAGAGCGTGCTGTGCTGTTTCATCAGATTTGCAATTGGGGCAGGGCTTATTCGGGACAATGCCCATCTTGTGAAGGCGGTCCCTTGTTGGAATCACTTTCCATCGGCGTTTGCAGTCAAAGTCCTGTAGCTTCCTTGGGAAGAGGATATTGTGTCCAGTGCTTCCAGTGTTTCCGACTAGTCTTCAACTTTTCTTCAATGCTAAGTTGTTTAGTCGTGATCTCCTCAGTAATACTAGATACTGAGGATTCAGTGACCTGTGCGTCTGGACACTCAGCGAGAATCATTTTTAGGATCAGAGCTGCCGTACGATAAAAGCATGCCGGTTTTTCAGAGAGCGTGCCTGTACTGTGTTTTCCTGTTAGGAACTCATATGTACTTGACATATATGTCGAGACATCTTCCTACATAGTCTGGAAGTTTAGAGAGTGATATCACTGTTTTTAACGCCAAAATTTTCCCTGAATTTGTAATGTGAGGTAGACTTAGACCTCCAACTTTTGGTGGTAACTGGAGGAGGTGCCTCTTTCACAGTGGTGGTGCGTTCCCCCAAGGAAGGAGGATATTAAGCTTATTTAGCTGAGCTGCAATCTTGTTGGGCAAGATTCCAACTCTAGAAGCATAATGTGCGTATGCGCCAACTTTTGTTTTAACTGCTAGAGCCTTAGATTCTAGAGACATCTCAGTGTATTGAAGCAATTCTATAGCTGTGCTTGCTTTCTGAATAGCTAACTGCCATGTGGGATATGCCACACCATCACCATTCAAGAAAACACCTAGTATTTTAACAGTTTGCACAATTGTAATGGCAACCAGAGCTTGTGAGGGAAAGGGACCAAAAAGTAAGCATTTATTTCTGTTCGTTTATGAGCGCTCCTGATATTGCTGCATATTCCTCAAAGATTGTTCTGCAGTAGTAAAGGCTGCTTTCGTCACGAAGGAATAGCGATTTATCATCTGCATATGCAGACACTCGTACTTCTTCCTGGCCAGTCATAGGAAAACCTCTTATTTGTTTGCTAGCTATTACTTTTCTTATTAGTGGTTCCAATGAAATGATAAAAAGAACCGATCCTAATGGGCAACCCTGACGGACCCCTTTATAGATGTTGAAGTTAGGCGTGATGCTTCCGTTGACCATTATGTCACTTGATAGATTACTATAAAGAAGCTGAATGGAACAGATGAAGTCTGGTGGCAATTTAAGTAATTCAAGGATTTGAAAGAGGTACCTGTATATCGAACTCTGTCAAATGCTTTTTCTTGGTCTACTGAAATGAACTCTCCGCCGATGCGTTTGAGCTGAGCATATTCAAAGACATCTCTGATTAGCGTGAGATTGGCGAAAATGGAACGTCCAGGGACTGCACAGGCTTGGCAGGGGGAGATTATGATCGGTAAAACTGGGCTCAGTCTAGAGTGAACAATGGTTGCTAGCAGCTTATAATCTGTATTCAACAGGATTATTGGACGCCACGATTTTGGACTACTCAGAGAAGATCCCACCTTTAGAATGAGAGCGATTCGGCCTCTCCCGAACGACGCAGGTTTCTTTCCTTCTTCGAAGAACATTTTGATCATCAAGAATAAGGATTCGCCAATTACGTCAAAAAATATGGAGTACAACTTGGTGGTCAAACCGTCCCAGCCAGGAGCAGTTTTTTGGCTCATTTCTTTCAAACAGTGCTTAACCTCATCAATAGTGACGCCTCCATGCAATTCAGAGAGTGACTCAACGTCTGGTTCTGGTAGGTCGTTACATAAATCTACTACTCTCTTTGTCCAGTCATCAGAATCATCCGGATCATCTGCCTCAAATTGCCCTTAAAGTGATTGTAAATCACTGACGCAATTTCTCCTGGATCAGTTGTGGTGCTTCCGTTTGATAGTTCGATTTCGGATATTCTCATTCTTCCATTTCCAACACATGTAGGGTGACTTACGATCGTGTCTTGCAATTGGTGGTCTCTTGTTTTCCTGCTTGTTTTTTCCTGCACCAGTCTGTTGTACTTAAATTGCAACGTTTCCAAGTATTCATTTGTGCAGGCAGTCAATGAGTCTGCCCATCGGATTATTTGAATTCTACGGAGTAACTCATTAAGTTTTGCAGAAATCCTCCGGTGTCTTGCCTTTCCTTCTTCCTGTAGAATTTGCTTCCATGTGGCCTTCAAGGCATCCCAGCTGGCTGGAGTCATCTCGGAAATGCCTTCTACAGTACGTGAAAGGGCGTTCCGTATGTTCTGGATACTTTCTTCATCCTGTAGAAGCGCATTGTCCAGCCTCCAACTTTGATCTATATGAATTCGGCCTGGATGTCCATGCATCGAGATCACTACGGGCAATGATCCGATCTACCCTTAGGAGGTCGGGCAGAGGCACAACCTCGCATGACAGTAGCGAGGATAAGAATAAATCAGGAAGGTAGACTCTGTCAATTCTACTTGCTGTTCGTGATCCTATTCGAGTCGGTCCAAGAGGTCTTTGTGGAGGAACACCCATGCATCAGATAGAAGGAGGTGCTTTAATATTTCTCAAGTTCTCTTGCATAATAAGTGGAGCAGCCCTGACCAGGACCCCTCACATCTCTGTTCGAGTCAATAATGCAGTTGAAGTCTCCTAAAATAACATGGGGAATAGGCTCAAGTAGACAAGGGTGCAGGTCTTTGTAGAAATTATTAGTGTTTGAACGAGTGACGGGTGCATAAATGTTCACGAAGCGAGTTTTTCTACCGTCAATATAGAGGTCTATCATGAGCGTACGACCGCTGGCACCAAATACACAGTGAGCTTTCTCCCTAAACCTTCCTGATACAAAGATTATCCCCACACCACAAGCTCTTGAATGAGTTAACGAAAAGAAGGCAGTAACGTTAAAATCTTGCTGAAAATTAGTAACTCCAATGGAGTTCTGAAATTGGTTTCCTGAATGAACAGGACGTCCAAGCCGAGGTGTCTCGCGAAACTGAGAATCAATTCCTGCTTTTTTTCTCCCTAAAGCCTCTTACATTAAAAGTTGCAAATTTTAAGATACTCATTTAAGCGTCATGGTGAGGGGTGGGGAAGTACACATTAGTGTGTACACTTGGAGTTAGGGAGACTACTCCTGCATGTCGCCATCACTAGATGATGACGGTTCAGTAGGTATCGGAGAATGCTTCCGTGGTTTCTTTGAATTTTGCGACCAGTCACGTCGCTGTCAGTGCCGGTTTCTGGCTTTGAGTGTACAGTGTTTTGGCTCGTACAGTGTTATCGCCATCATCAGGCAGTGGAGCACGGTGATTCACTCTTCAGCCGTACGCCCTTTTAGACTGGCTCAGCTCATGTATTTGATGGTGTGCTCCGAGTCTGTGCATGCATTTGTGCTGCGGGTTCTTGAGATGCTTCGCTCGTTCCACGGCTGCGCTCGCGCGCTCACGTTCGGTTGCATGCACGTGATGGTATAATCACTTCTTCCTTCTCCTGAACGCACACCACTGTGCGCGAAGAACTGATATTGGAAGTTTTCTATAGAATTACACCATTTCTTATCCCATGCCCTTTCGTCGTTTAATTGTGACAGTTTTTGTTCATTTCCCTGCATCAGTATATTCATATCTCCAGTTGTTCTTGATGTAATAAAATAAAGATTTATTTATTTATTATTGAGTGACGGAAAGCTTATGGGCAGCTGTATCTGCCACCACATCATTGCCGGAAATCACTGAATTTTATAAAATGATTTTTCTTGTCGTCTGAGACGCTCTACATTTACCAGGGAATACGATATATATACTATTCGGCATCATCTGGACACTGACTGTGCCGTATCATCGCGTGCGCACGCGCCGGAACACGATACGCCCTGTACGTGACTCGCTTATATCGGTGTCGAACGTTCACTGCTGTTTCCTAAAGGCACCCGATGAGCGGCAAGGGGCGTAATTTGACGCTTCGCCAGCCTAAGCCTTTTCTGCGTGACTTGATCCGCTCTCGCGCGCGCGTGCGGGCGCACACGCAGAGGTTCCTTTTTCCTGGAAAACGTATACACATTGCGCACGCAGGCGCATTTCAGCACGCAGTTGCCTATAGCTGCATATTTAGCTGCTCGTGCTTCTATAGTGATCCTATACTGCTCGTGATTTTATATAGGAGGTATAGAATGAAGGTAGTACAAGTCTACGCCCCAGCCTCCCGTCACGATGATGAAGAAATAGAACAGTTTTTTGAAGATGTTGAATTAGCGATGAGGAATGCGCAAACTCAGTATACTGTTGTCATGGGCGACTTCAATGCAAAAGTGGGGAAAAAGCAGGCTGGTGAACAAGGATTTGGCACCTACGACATCGCGGCCGAATTTCGATGGGGGCGAAATGCGAAAACACCCGTGTACTTAGATTTGGGTGCAGGTTAAAAAACCCCAGGTGGTCCAAATTTCCGGAGTCCCCCACTACGGCGTGCCTCATAATCAGATCAGGGTTTTGGCACGTAAAACCCCATAATTAATTATTAACTACGGCATCGATTCTAGGAACGCTAGAGGAGACATGTTGGTAGAATTCGTGGAAGGAATAGGATCCGAATAATGAACCCCTTCAGGAAGCGTAGCAACATGAAGTGGACCTGGAAAAGCCCTAATGGAGAAACAAGGAATGAAATAGATTTCATACTCTCTGCCCATCCTGGCATAGTGCAGGATGTAGAAGTGTTAGGTAGGGTAAAGTGCAATGACCAAAGGTTAGTCAGATCTAGGATTTCTCGCAATTTGAAGAGAGAAGGAATAAAATTAGTCAATAAGAAACTGGCCAACCTAGACGAAGTAAGGGTAAAAGCAGACCAATTCAGGCTGGTGCTCGCAAACAAATATGCAGCTTTATAACAGGAAGATAAAGACAACATACAGGTAATGAATGAAACTGTAACTAGGCTGATCTCTGAAGCAGCAATTGAAGTGGGAGGTAAGGTACCAAGGCAACCAGTAGGTAAGCTCTCCCAAGTAACAAAAACCTAATAAAAAACGACAAAGCATGAAAGTGTCAAACTCAAGAAGTCAGATAGAATTCGCTCAGCTGTCAAAACTGATCAACAAGTAGAAAGTAAGGGATATTCGAAATTATAACGTGGGGAAGATTGAGGAAGCCATAAATATGGACGCAGCATCAAATCAGTGAGAAGAAAACTTGGCATGGGACAAGGCAAGATGTATGCACTGGAAGATAAGCAGGGTAATATCATCAGCAATTTGGATGACATAGTATAAACAGCGGAAGACTTTTATACTGACCTATACAGTACCCAGAGCAGCCAAGCTACTTTCGTTCGAAGTAGTGATGAACAGGATACAGAGGCTCCTCCTACAACTAGAGATTAATTTAGAAGGGCCTTGAAAGACATGACCAAGGGAAAAGCTGCTGAAAAAGATGTAACAGTCGATTTAATCAAGGATGGAGGAGATATCATACTTGAAAAGCTTGCGGCCCTTTACACGCAATGTCTCACGACTTCAAGTGTACCAGAGAGCTGGAAGAACGCCAACCTATACTAATCTATAAGAAGGGAGACGTTAAAGAATTGAAGAATTATAGACCCATTAGCTTGCTTTCAGTATTATATAAAATATTCACCAAGATAAGTTCCAATAGAATCAGGGCAACACTTGACTTCAGTCAACCAAGAAACAGGCTGGCATCACGAAGGGATATTCTAAAATCAATAAAATTCATGTCATCAATCAGGTAATCGAGAAATATGCGGTGTGCAGCAACCTCTCTATATGGCTTTAATGGATTATGAAAAATTATTTGATTCAGTAGAGATACCAGCAGTCATAGATGCATTGCGTAATCAAGGAGTACAGAAGGCATACGTAATATCTTGGCAAATATCTGCAACTATTTCACAGCTACCTTGGTTCCCCACAAGAAAAGTAGAAAGTTACCTAACAAAAAGGGGTCAGGCAAGGAGACTAAATCTCTCCAATTCTATTCACTGCATGCTTAGAAGAAGTATTCACGCTCTTAGACTGGGAAGACTTAGGAGTGAGGATCAACGGCGAATATCTTAGCAACCTGCGGTTTGCAGATGACATTGTCCAATTCAGCAACAATGGGGATGAATTGCAACAAATGATCGAGGACTTGATCCGAGAAAGTGTAAGAGTGGGGTTGAAGATTAATATGTAAGAGAAAGATAATGTTCAATAGCCTGCAAGGGAACAAGAATTCCGGATCGCCAGTCAGCCTCTAGAGTCTATAAGGAGTACGTTTATCTAGGTAAATTACTCGCAGGGGACCCTGATCAGGAGAAGGAAATTTACAGAAGAATAAAATTGGGTTGGAGTGCATACGGCAGGCATTGCCAACTCCACACTGGGAGCTTACCACTGTCGTTGAAAATAAAGTGTACAATCATTGCATTCTACCAGTGCTAACATATGGGGCAGAATCTTGGAGGTTAACAAAGAAGCGCGAGAACAAGTTAAGGACCGCTCAAAGAGCGATGGAACGAACAATGTTAGGCCTAACGTCAAGAGACAGGAAAAGAGCGGTGTGGATCAGAGAGCAAACGGGGATAGCCGATATTCTAATTGACATTAAGAGAAAAAAGTGGAGCTGGGCAGGCCATGCAATGCGTAGGATTGATAACCGGTGGGCCAATAGAGTTGCAGAATGGATACCAAGAGAAGGGAAGCGCAGTCGAGGACGACAGAAAATTAGGCGGGGTAATGAAGTTAGGAATTTCCAGGCGCAAGTTGGAATCAGCTAGCGCAAGACAAGGGTAATGGAGATCGGAGGGAGATGCCTTCGTCCTACAGTGGACATAAATATAGGCTGATGATGATGATGATAGTGTGTTTGCCTGTGAATGTTCATCTTCGCGTACGTGTATCCGGATGTGAGCGTAGACATTGCGATTAGCGCCGTTCATCATACCTCATATATATATAATATATATAGATATATATATAATTATATATAATATATATATATATATATATAGCGATTACGCGCCGCGCGGTGGCTTGTGGTGGCTATGGCGGTCTGCTGCTGTGGTCGAGGGCTTGATTCCCTGCCGCGATGGTTGCTATTTAGTGGCACGGCATCGAGTGGCACTCTTGTTTCTTGCGCAGCAGTTCCGGTTCACCTCCTCAGACGACCGGGAGGAAATTCAGAAAAAATAGAACAAATCGTCGGCCCTTCCCATACCGGAAATGGGGGTAAGCGAAGCTTGTCCGGGGTGCACCTTGTGTTTGACGATACTTGACCGTGACCGAGGGAAGGTCTGGTGATCTGCTTGGCGTTGGCGGAGTGCCGCAGCTTCAGCGGTTCGCACCGTAGGATCGGCCCGCCGACGACGCGCCCTTTCACGGCCGATCTCCGTCGGCACTCGTCGAGAGCTGCCTGTTGTTCGGGGGTACGCACAATGCGCGGCCGTGCCATCGGTTTTCCGAGACTGAACTTAACGGAACGGAGTGGGCGCTGCGCGCGTGATACCATTTTCTGCCCCTTTGCCTCCCGGTGGAAGCCAAACGGCTCTGATTGGCTGGGCACGTGGCGTGAGCGCGTACGTACACGCAGTTGGCGCCGTGCTAATGACTCACGCTTCGGCGCCGGCGAGCAGCCGCTGGAGCCGGAGTTTTAGCATTACATCGCCGGCGCAGGCTAGCCTATACAAACTTCGCTTGAAAAAATAGTATAGTACAAATTTCATAGGTTTCATTATAGAAATGATATCAGAGCATACGTTTAGTTACAAGTTGAGTTATTGAATTGTCTGAATAAAAAAAATTAATTAGAAATCACTGATTACCGCCCCAAATGCAGAGAACACCAACGCCGAGGTGCGAGTGTCACTAAGAGACACCTAAGTCAAAGATTAGGGTCGCTTACCGTTTTTAATGAGTGAGACATGCAATAACGCTTGTGTAAGCTCAAATTGATGTGCTCGTTAAAGAACCACAGGTGGTCCAGACATAGCCTTCTATACTACGGCGTCTGTCAGTGTTCCTCTGGGACGCATATCACCAATTCACATATCCCCTATAGCAGCAAGTGAACATAGTTCCACCTAAGCATCACCGTTTATATGCGCAATTGTCAAGTCTCAGTCGCAACATTTTAGAAGCTCCAATAACAGGCAAGTACCCGCGGTCTGATGTCGTTATTTGTTTTAAACCGAATGCCTATATGCCCCGTGAAGCTGAAAATTCGGCCAGCTTCGGGTGCAAGAAAACCCACGTAACCAAGTGAGGACGTCACTCTCCCAGCGCTGGACCTGATGCGGCTCGCACTGCGAAATCCACGGTGAACAGCCACAGCGTCGGACGGATGCACTGGCCCACACCCAAAAAAGTTACAGAGGCATTTAAGTCTCTCTACGTGCATTGAATGCGAAAGCATTCTGACTCTTCTGTGCGAGACTTTTCACTTGGTCGGGTTCCCGAATTGGGGGCAAAGTAAATTTTGGGAGAGGGCCAGGTCGGTTTTGAATGTGGGTCAACTGAATTTTAATGTTGAAAGTCAATTTGGAGGTGTGCCACACAAATTTTGGGGATTGGCAAGTCATCAACGCTTTCACATTCAATGCCCGTATAAGGAGACTAAAGTGCCTCTGTAGTTTGTGTTTCTTACGTGAGGAAGCAGAAATTAAAAATAAATTCTGGGGTCTTACGTGCCAGAACCACGATCTAATTCTCAGCCACGCCGTAGTGGGGACTCCGGCTTAATTTTGATCGCCTGGGTTAATGATAACGGGCACCTAAATCTAAGTACACGAGCACTTTTTTTCCGCTTCACCTTTACCTCAATGATGCAAACCGCGGCCGGGATCGAACCGCGTCCTCAGCAGCCCAACGCCATAGCCACTAAGTTAAGTTGCCGATGCGGGTAAGGCAGAAACGGAGGCGTTGGAAGCAAGCACTGCAGATTAAGGAGATGCATACAAAAATGCTCAACAAGAAACATGTATGGCATACCCGATTAAATAAAGCAGGCTACGTGACTATTTGTCACCCCCCCGTTTCAAAGGGGATGCCATTAAATCGTCATCATCTTCATCATCAGCAGCAGCAGCATGTCCGTTGCAATGTGATTCACCTAAACCACGCATTTTTTATTGTGCAGTTCGCGAAGCATACGACGAGGTAGACAGCTAAAGGTAAGCACATTTCTGTCTCGAAAGAATGTAGTATATGTGCGTTCTTGAGAGAAGCAGTCTATATTTCAGAGGCGCTAGTCGTCAGCAAATCTAAATACCTCGAACCAACTATTTTGGCATATCATATAGGCCTAGTGTTGATGTTTGCAGGTCGGGTCCCAATACTGCTGTCTCTTTGTTTTACCAAAAAAAAAGCACGTACCTTTCAGAACATGTCCCAATAGCCACCGTGGTGGCTGAGTGACACAGCTGCTGAACACGAGGTGGCGGCTTCGATTCTATCGGTTTCGGAGGCCGCATTCCGACAGAGGCGGAATGCAAAAACACGCTCGTGTACCGCGCTTTAGGTCACGTTGAAGAACCCCGAGTGGTTAACATCAATTCGGATGGGCCTCCACTTTTGCGTCACTCATAAGCCACACTGCTTAGTTTGGAGACGTTCAAGTGCCACAATTAAACCACACCGATGAACCGACGCGGAAATAGCTCGCGATCAAATGGGCAGTAAAACAAAATAAATCGCGCGCGCCATTGCTCTTGGTGCATGTAGCAGGCAACATGACGGAGCACGTTCGCGTGGTTTAACTGCATGCATTCGTGCGACGGGTTGTTTCGTTCTTACTGAAAGATTGGGCTGATACTGTAGCACTCGTTGCGTATCGGACGAAAACTTTATTATGAATTAGAACCTGTCTCTGCAAAGGCACAATAAAAGCTTCAATGAGAATTGGTTGGCAGCAAGTTGGCCTGCATTGCAAGGTCAATTCGCATGGTCGCGAAGCTTTGGACGAAGAGCGGTCCGGAAACAATTCTGAGCGACATCAACAATGCTGGTTATATGGTGGTTGCGATTGAAGGGCGAAAAGGTAAAGGGGGGGAGGCTCTATTAAGAAAAAAATCCTTCATTCAGGAGTACGTTTGCTTCTTCCTAAAAGACAGAGATGCCCGACTGCGAGTCTCACAACTTAAGTCGGACCCTTACACGCTGGGCTCCGTCGGAACCCCGCAAGGCTCAGGCATCTCTCCATTACTATTAACATAGTGATGAAGGGAGTCGCAGACAAACTACGAGATATCCCGAACGTAAACTGCGCTCTATACGCAGATGACATCACTATCTGGAGCCCGGGAGGCTCCCTGGCAGACATAGAGCAGGCATTACAGTCTGCCCTAGATGTCACAGAAGAGTGCCCACTAGACACATGAATGAAACTACCCTCCAAGAAATCGGAACTCTTACTATTTCGCAAGTCGTGCCAAGGAGTTCGCCACCGAACCCTCTAGACGAAACTTCCGATCGCACTACACACAAGAGACGGGCAGATTCCGCGAGTCAACCACATACGCATTCTTGGGCTCCTAATCGAAGCCTACGGATACCACGGACACACAATCAAACGCTTAACCGCCAAAACCGAAAACATGATCAGACTCATCCACAGAGTCTTAGGGCGCAGGAAGGGTCTCTGCGAAGATAACCTTCTGCGCGTATACCACGCGTTCCTTATGAGTCACATTAATTACGTCGCCTCTGTCCACAACTGGACGAAAGTAGAAAAGACGAAACTAAACACACTCATGCGCAAGAGCATCAAATAGGTCTTGGGCATTCCACAAAGAGCAAGTACAGGAAAGGTTGATCAGCTAGGCATGCACAACAACATCGACGAAGTGATCGAGGCTCAGACTATGGCGCAACTACTCCACCTATCCTCGTCCAAAGCCGGTGGACTAATCCTAAACGAAACTAATGTCTCCCCATCTCCCTATCTCGAACACGCGGTACTCTACCGAGCGAAATTAGAGATAACTACAAAGTCTCACCGTTTCCCAAAAACGTCCACCCACAAAACAACGTGGGTAAGCGCCGGGCCCACGCCCGTGCGATTCTCGACCATTCCGACACCGCATTTGTGGACGCGGCCCAGTGCGGCAATTCATCCACTTTCGCGATAGCAGTCGTGGACGGCAACGGAACGTTACGATCATCTGCATCGGTTACAACGACCACCAGCGCTAAAGCAGAACAGATAGCCGTAGCAATCGCCATGGCATATCCCACATTTACCATGTCCTCACGGGCTCGCGTGCCGTATTCGGGCCTATGAAAGCGGCAACGTAAATATATCTAAAGAAGTAGCACGTATATCACTAGCGAGCTCAAAAGAGAGCAAACGATGCCTATCCAGGTTCTCCGCTCACATGGGAAAGGCAATAATCCGCAAAAACCCAACCTTGATGAAACGGCCCACGACCGTGCGCGCGAACTTGCCCGCCGCGACGGTCCCACGGGTTCCGAGGGGCTGGACATTCAGTTTAATGACCCGCTACTCCCTTACCAAGAAATCACCTCACACTATCGAAAAGGCAGAATTAAATACACACTCCTGCACGCCAAACTCGAACGCGCGCAGGTGGCCGCGTTTCGAATGCTACAAACGGACTCGCATCCATCACGAGGCCTACCAAGTCACTACAACTCCGACATCCCGGCAAATTGCCGAGACTGCCCAGAACTTTAATGCTCACTCTTGCACATGCTATGGCAATGTACCGCGTTACCAAAGGGCCCTCTCTCCAGTGATCCCGAATGGGAAGAAGTCCTCAAAAGCCCGGACCTCAAACTCCAACTCAAGGCCGTCCAGAGGGCCCAAGAACTGGTGGAGCGTCACCACGTTCCCCTCCGGACTTGGGCGTGGCCTATACGGTTTCCGCAGGAGGAGCTCCCCGCGTGGGATCTCAACGGCTTAAAAGTCCTCAGGACCTCGATAAAGTTCTTGACTGACTGGCTGATTCGAAAAAAAAAGACAGTTTATTTTTATTCAAACAAAACGTAATTATTCATTAATTTGAATGGATGTGATGGGCAAACAAAATCTCGATTGCCTTTTATTTTAGTAATAATAAAATATACATGTATATTATTTTTAGCGCCCTTGGAAGAAAAATAGGTTGTTCACGCCACTACGGAAAAATGACGAGAACAACACAATTGGATTTAAGTGCTGTTTCTGCGCATGCGTGAGGAGCAGTGGTTGAGAGAGAGAAATGTGAAGACTCTTGGTCCTTGAGATCTGACTTCGCCTATCTGACATCTCACGTACGTCCGTGAGACCAGCGCGCGGCCGCTACGTTCTGCGCATGCGCACTGCTTACACGTAGAAGCTCTACGTACGCAAAGCCTCTACGTGCGTGTAACTAAAACTGTCTAATAACTCCGCTTCTGCTGAACGCATTCAAGTACTTTTTGCGACGACGCATTTCTGAAAGGAGTCTATTTTAACTGTACATGCATTTCTCGACATCTATAAAATATGGTTCAGGGCCCCTTTAAATTACAAAATGCTTATATTTCCCAGTAAGCCTTTAGCTGGACCGCGAATTCTGTACTTACAGAAATAAGGTGCTTACTTTTATTGCGATAACAAT
>NC_051159.1:64923058-64986913 GCF_013339745.2 Dermacentor silvarum | reverse complement strand
TTGGCAACCAAGTATAGGATAATTCAAACAGTAAATAGACAACCAGGAGTCATCAGAAAGAAAGTGAGAGAAACAGAGCCAGTGATTTGGATGCAAAAGAATGGGGGGATAAACAGCATGGACATTTACAAGAATGGGAATAAAGAAATTATAAGGGAAATTCTGTAAGGTAACACAAAGCTCAGTGCCTTGCTATTTGAGGCTCGAACCGGTTGCCCAAGGTCAAAAACATACCGGAGCAAATGTTCGGAACTAGCTGAGGCATGTGTATGCTACAGCGAAAAATTTGGCTGCGGCTTAGCTCAGCGAACCCTAGATATGCAAAGCGAAAGCTTGGTTTAGCCTGTTTAAGTCTTGGTTTCACTTGGTTAGCCTTTGATTTAGCTTTAATTATTATACTTAGGTATACACTCATCAATATAAGCTGGTTTAAATTATAAGTCAATAAGTCCAAGCGTTTTGCGAGCCGAACGGCATTCCGGACCCTCTCCAGTGAAGCAGTTCGCCCGGCGAAAGACGCGTGTCAGACGTCGCTTGCAGCGTGGTCAGACGCCGCTAAGACGCTGCGGAGCGGTCATATCAGAGAGAAAGAAACGCTGCCAGCTGCGGCTGTTGCTAGGCAACGGCTCAGCTCGCGGTGCTGCCACCGGCCACAGCTAAACAGCGAGAACGCGGCCACTGCAGCCTTCACTACAAAATAAAAATGAGTTTACCCGAAAGGCGAAGCATCGATTGTAATAGGAAATTGCTAGAAAGCTGTACGAACTAAGGATAGGAGATTTATCGGCCGTATAAACGTGTAAGCATTCGCTTACTAACTAAACTAACAGGCACGGTGTAACGTGCCACACAGGTCAACATGAATACATGTCACTCGATGACCCCGGTAAATCACTGTAAGAACGCTGGAGTAAGCAGGCGCGGCAGCAGCGGCGAGCGAATTGACTTTCATGCTGTCTCTCGCTTCATCGGAAACTATACGTCGAAAGCACAGCGCACAGGAAGCTACGGACAGTAGTTGCACTTTGTCCATACCGTAGATCGCTTTGAAGAGGAGGCCAGCGCGGGCACGCACGCTGTAGACATCGTAGATCGCTTTCAAGATACGGCGACCGCGTGGCCGCGTCATAAATAGCAGCTGCCGGAGCAGAACGCCCGCCTCCTCCCCTCCCGTAGCTCGCGTCCGACGAAGACGGCGCGCTTCCGGCCCGACTTCTTCCCTCACGCGCGCGAGATTGAGCCGCGATCGTCGGCTGACCCTCACATGCTTTCTCTCACACATACAGCATACCGCACGCGGCGACGATGTTATCGCCCTTTACTTTATACGAAACCTCACGGCAACGACCATGGCGATGGCAGAGATGCGTTTGGCGTGTTCATATAATTGCTATCGCAATAAAATCCGGAGACCACTCTGCACATCCTAATGAAATGCGAAGGAATTCACCCACTGAGAACCGTAGGTAACGAACACCTTCCAGTACCCCTTGGGTTTAAAGTGGACGGAAGCATCAACCGGTCAGCAGTCGAGATAAGGACGATATATTTAGAGTATTTGGGGGGGGGAGCAGTCATAGGTAGCGGCACAAGGTAGATTTTGAAGAAAAAACAAAAAATAAGATGAATAAGATGTATACAAAAAGTTACAGGCCTGCGCGGCCCACGCAGCACAGTCACATCGCAAGCGGGTTGAGCGGCGCTAGAGTTGCTACAATTTCGGCACCACGCACAACAAGGTCTTCGCGGCAAAGTGTCTTCGCCTCGATTTTGACGAGAACAATCTGAACTGTCCGCCCGGCGACGGCGAGCTGCGGTTGTTATGCTCTCTGCACCCCAGTCTGCTGAGCCCGATGATGACTGTTTGTATCCGCGCACGTAAGCTCTACGGTTCGCTTGTTGAGCAGCGGTTCGTACCTTGCTAGGAAACGCCATAACGTGTACTGAAGAGGTACCCAGCATACGTGGCGCACATCTAACATCGGGATAGTGTTGATTGCGCACCTCGTCTGAATCGCATCGCGTCTGAATCGCATCTCGTCGCACGCGGCGGTTGCAGGCAGGTTAACTAGATGGCACCACCATACTGTCGGAGGCTCCGGTCGTCTGCGCCCGCGCGCCTGTCTAGGAGCGCAGGCGCAGACCCGCAGGGTGCGTATAAAGGGAATATTTCTTCTGGCTGAAAACAAGCACTAGCGTGGCTTAGTGGTAAAGTATCCGACTCCTACGCAGCGGGCTGGGTTCGATCCCCGCGGAGATCAGGTACTTTTTTTCGCCTTTCCCGCGATAGCGGCTACGGGGCGGCGGCGGCGGCATCATCGCGACGAGAACCGGCTAATATGGAAGGAGCCCATAACAGCTTACGGTGTAAAATGCAAGATAAAAACATATATGACCTGGATAAATCAAGCAGGCTAGTTTACTGTTCGTCACCGCCCTGTTTCAAATGGGATCTCATTAAACCGTCATTATCATCCTCTTGTAGCCTCCGCGACCACGCAAGCACCCTTCAGTTTGTGCTTCGACGCCGTGGTGCTCGCTGTGCATGTTCGCGGCATCCATGAGCTTGCGCATAACCCGCGTTCACGAAGTGAAACGTCACCTTAACTTTCTTTATGCAGAAAAAAAAGAAGCCCTTTGGATAACTAAACATATAGACCAAACAAACAGCGCCGCAGGCAGCTGTGTTGAATTATAAACCTTGATAGCAGCGCAATCTTATATACTCGAGGACCTTTTTCACGGCTGTTTTTGTTGTTGATAACGTTAGAACTGCCTTACAGAAAGCAGTGCTTTCTTTTTTAATTACTGGTAAGAATAAGAAAAATAATACAAGTGGATCGAAGCAAGAGTTGAAGCGTTTGAAATATTACTTCGGGTTAGTTTTTACAATGATCCTGATGCCCTCGGAGACGGATTTTGATGTTGAAGAGGAGAGAACGAATGATGGGTGCACATGGAAGAAAAAAAAAACAATGACAATATTGTGGTTGTTTCCTAAGTTCAACAATGCCCTTTCTGGTAGTGCCAGCCACAGGACACGGGAGACGCGTATTATTAATACCGGTACCGCCAACCTCGGCGCTGCTTCGGCTTTACACATTGTTTTCAGCACAGCAGTTGTGAAAGTGGAAACATCTATACATGTACACCCGTGAGCAAAACTATACGGACCAGGGATTGCGCAAAAAGGCCGATTTTTACAATTGCGTGCGAATTAAACTTGAAATTTAGTACTGCAGTAGAAACTTGGCATTGCGAACTTTCCAGTGCACTCATCAATTTAAGTTTATGCGTGCTAATTACGAAGAAATTCAATTTTTTCGGTGACCTTGTGGTCCATATAATTTGCTCACGGGTGAACGCAAATAACAATAAGTGGGTAGTAGTCACTTATTATTCCAGCAAGGCATGATGGTGGGACATTGAAGTTTTCATCAACCGGAGTTCATCAGATTTTTCTCGTAAGCTTAATGTACTGATTTTGTTGCTATAGCTTGAATGTGCCTAATGATGGGTACTTTTACACTATGACACATTTTTATGATGTAATGAATCCATTCTTGTGGGCCCCAACACTCGGCGGATATTTTCTTGTTCATTGGGTTTGGTCATGAAAGCGGACACCAGATGAAATTTCAGCGTTACTTTGATATCAGATATAATCTTAATCTCTCTCATGTAAAGAGGTACACGTCACGAAGTTTCGAATGAGTTAGCTCTCGGCGAGCGAACCAGCCATTGATTTTTGACTCTATGGCTTGAGCTAGTATAACATTCGTCCTAGGCGCAATGTCAGCACAAGAAGTCGCATACGTTAATCTTCTAGCACTCATACCAGTGCAAACTTGCAGGAAGTCGGGCTGCAACGCTTTACTTCTAAAGTCTTAGCACGTTGTGTCGCACGGCAATCAACAGGTGCAGCAGCATTACACTTGCTGGTTTGAAAAAATATACTATGCAATTTTAATGTAAATTATTACCTCTATGTTCACCGTTGTTAACGTTTATTCAGAAAATAAAACGATTTAAACCACGTGGAGGATCACGCCACCTACACTACCGACGATCCGCTGTCCGAGCGTTCTGGTACGGCTTCCACACTTTTTTACTCTGATAATTTAAGTGAGACATGTTCTGAAATGTCTGACCGCGCGTGTCTCCACAAAAATAGTTTCATGGTAAAGCGACTCTAACAGCATGGTCGAAATGATCTACTAATGTTCTGCGCGGTGACGCTCGGATTCACGTGAGGTGAACTTAAGATACTTCGCGTTTGAAAATGAAGTATGAAAATTTGGAAGAGGGAGAAAGCCCGCATGGGACACACAGAATCACGCACTGGGTACTCTTTACTCTCTGTCATTCATCCATTGTTGCAATCGCAAAAAAGAAAAAAAAAAACAACGCAGAGAAAGCGCATGCTTTAGAACATCCGCTTTCACGTGAACCACAAAACACGCTTTGGGCTCTGCTTTCGCCCATGCACTTTTACATTTTTGCGTCGTTCTCTCATTCCGAAAGCGGCATGACTTAGCGCACGATGAACGTTTACTTCCCTGTCCATCTTCTGTACTTATCGTGTTGACAGTCGTTCACATGCCTCGTTCCAAAATGCCTTACTTTCCACTTTGCCGTGCATTTCCTCGGTCCCCTTTCTTGTTGCTGCCTTAGTAGCAAGAGGGTGGCGGCGCTGGAAAGCTGTTAAATGCCGCTTTTTTCCCGCTATAATCACAATTTAGGTACATTTGGTTATGTACTGATGTGCAAATATGATGAAATAAGCCAATCTCAATCAAATCAAACGGTTGACGTCTTCGTCACAACCTTCAGCCATTCAACATGTGAATTGGATCTACCGGAACAACAATATCGGCTTATGCTGAAGCAAAGAATAAGAAAAAGAAAGAAAGGTTAGTTAAATATAGACGTTAAAGAAAATAGGGACGGGGTACATGATGGTCCCAATAATTCGATAACGAAATCTTTAGTATATCTCTCTATTCTGTGTCTTTCTGTTACTTCTTTATCTTCATTATCCACTAATTTAGTATAATATTCCTATCAAATTTGACGCGTAGTTACGTCGACTTTGTCTCGTGTAGCGTGTCCACTCGGCTGACCCTTTCTTTTTTTGACCATGAGGCCAGGAGGGCCGATCCTGGAGATTATCCAGTCTATTGGCCAATGTGGTTATTTGCGACTACATTGGTGATAATTACGCCCTTACGGATAATTTAGCAGATAATGCGACTAATACGTGCCTCTGACACAGCCGTCTTTCATACACGATTGCCTGCTGCAAGCCCTGCAAAGTCCAAGTGAACTCGTTGAATCTCGCAAAAGTGCGCCATCCTTCGGCTTTGCCTCAACATGACTGTATCCACGGCTGTGCACCCTTTACAGGGGTATAGTTTATTTGGTTGACTTTCGACTATACAGGGCGTTTTTTTTTAGCTGCATCAAATTTTTTTAATTAGAAAAATGTAAATCTTGGTCAAGTTCTGTTTACCATTCGAGTGTACGGATTGGCGGTCTCTAGATACAGACCAATTTCCGCACTTACGTGCGTAATTAGCGACGTTACGTTAATTAACTTTCTAATTATCAACAATCGGTGGCTACAGCAAATGAGTACTTTGGGGCCCGTCCTCGACACTACCTAGCCCAACGATCAAATTTTGAATAGCGGGGTTCATGTGGGAGCTACGCGAACAATTATTTCCCTTTGGCAGGCTGCTTGAAACTGAAACTGGCCACAAAAAGAGCGTCTGTATCGTCGATGTCGCCGCCCCCCTGCCTTTCGTCACACAGTCTCCGCGGTCACCGCCGGTCCGGCCCAACGAGCAGCTTGCGTTATCTCCTTGCTGTCTGCGGCGTTGGCCTAACGCTTCAATGCCGGTAGGCCGCCAAATTTATTTCGTCATTCCGTCGGGTGCCACGTTGCGCTTTAGTGCCAATCCCGCTCCTTGGGCTTTTAGATACTACAGGCACGGCGTCATATCAGTCTGTAGCGTCGACTGCGGACGCCACAGATAGCAAGGAGATAACGCAAGCTGCTGGCAGGCCGGACCGGCGCTTACCTCGGAGACGTGACGAAAGGCAGGGGGGTGGTGACATCGGTGACACAGACGCTCTTCTTGCGACCCGTTTCGGTTTCAAGAAGCCTGTCAAGGGGAATTAATTGGTCGCGTAGCTCCCACATGAACTCCGGTATTCAAAATTTGATCGTTGGGTTAGGTAGTGTCGAGGACGGGCCCCAAGGTACTCATTTGCTGTAGTCACCTATTGTTGATAATTAGAAAGTTAATTAACGTAACGTCGCTAATTACGCACGTAAGTGCGGAAATTGGTCTGTATCTAGAGACCGCCAATCCATACACTCGAATGGTAAACAGAACTTGACCAAGATTTACATTTTTCTAATTAAAAAAATTTGATGCAGCTAAAAAAAACACCCTGTATAGGCACTGTACAGGCCCTATATACACATGTATAGGCCCTGTATAGGCACTGTATAGGCCCTGTAAACACCCTGTATAGGCACTGTATAGGCCCTGTATAAAAACACCCTGTATAGGCCGTATCGTTAAATTTACCTACTCCGCGACTAATTTGCTGTTCTTGTCTCATCAAGACGTACAATTTGATATTTCTTGCGAGTAGCTACGACGTCGTGGCCGCTTTGTTTCTGGAAGTGGTTACGAGGTAGCCATGTACTACAATAGGCGGTGGTTTGCGGCCACAAATTTATGCATTAGCAAATCAGTCCTACCCCCAAGGTGGCCAAAAATTTGGTTTATTCTTTTGCTTTATTGAAACGTTGGTTCGTTTAATAAGAACATCTCATGGAATAAATCACCCGTTTTATTTGAACTGATGATTTACTTGGTACGAGTATCGCGTGGTGGAATGCGAAGACGTGGGTTCGGAACCTGCCTGCAGCAAGTTCTTTTTAATCCAAATTCATTTCCCTTCCTTTTATCAGTTCTATATGTAAATTCTCATGACTAATTTACTCTAACTTTTGCGTAGTTACATGGTCTGTTGGTTTCATACATACGTTTGTGTCCACGGTGCAGAACGGTTAACATAATGCCGCTGTGTTTTGCTTTGGCCTGATAACGCGGGTAGCCAAGTGTCGATTTTCACCATTTTCCAAGCTTTTACGCAATTTTCTAGAATGCTTTTCCCCGCATACGTTGCCTCAAGAGATCAGTCACTTACTCAGAGCTCTTTGATACTCGTTTCACAAGTACGTACGAATGACCGAAACAATATTAGAGTTTGAATATATCTGGTTACCAATAAAGAAGTTCCGATATTTCAGGAGGAGATACAGCTGTGTACAATTGCTCGCAAGCTGTAAGGTGGCTGGAAAATGTGCCCTTCAAGCTACTGAATCCAAGAGAACTATTCTACTCCTTGTTCTTTAAAGGGCTATGGACACAAAATCTGAAAATTTTACGAAAATGCTGAAAATGAATCCTCAGTGTGCGATTACAACGAAAAGAAGTAGTCACTTAGCTTATTTTTCAGCCGATGGCATTATTTTTCGCGTTTTTGTGAGCGCGCGCCACGCCGCCCGACCGGCGCAAGTTGGAGGGCGTGACGTCACGACACCCTCGTCGGATAGCCAGCCGGCCAGCCACGGTGATTCGAAGCGCATCGACGCCGCCATCGCGAACATGGATTCGAGTTCTGGTGCCTCTACCAGCGATGAGTACACGTCTGAAGACGAGGACCATTCCAACTTGGCAAGAAATATAACCGCTTACGGTTACGAGCCTTCCGCGTGAAGCGACGAAGAACAGCAGGCGGCCGTGGACGTGCCAAGCAGGTTTTCGTGAACTATAGCGCGAACATTGTGCTCTGCACCAGACACTTGTTGAAGAATTATTTGTCATTTCCACTCTACACTTGCTTTTTCAAGAGCTCAGACAGGCGAGGCAGCTGCGGGGTACTTCAATACTGCGTGGATGACTGAATAATAGTTTATGCCATCGGCGTCAGCAACTGCACAAGAAGGCTGCAAGTGAGCGAAAACAGTACCGACCTGTTTTCGCCTCCGCTATTCAAACGCGCCGCTGATTCTTTCTGCCTTGGGTTTTGGTGAGAATGCCGAGGACACAGCGTGAGGCGTTAGGCGTTGCCGAGGCCGGGCTGGTCACACAATTATCGTCGACGAAGCGGTCCGCGCAAATGAAGTAATTTTTAGGGGCGAAGCTCCTTAAAGCGGCACCCGTTCGTCCCTCGTCGTAGTAGTAGTGTGTAACCAGTCTGAGAAAAATGAGAAAAAAAATTCCGAAGTTGTCCGTAGCGCGGAATCGAACCAGGCACCCCTCGCTTCCGAGCGCGCGGCTTTAGCCCACTACGCCATGAAGCACACATAGACACAAGCACCACGATGGCAATAAATACCCAACATTAACGAAAGGCCGCATTTCTAGCGCGTTTCTAACGTGTTTGTGCTAGCGCGTTACGGCCCGTGTAAGAAGCTGGTGTAAGACGCTGTGGCCTCTCCGCCTTACCTTCAACGCGTTTCGAACGCGCTGCCCAAGGCGGTGGCAAGTCAAGTTCAAGTCGAGGAGCGTTTATGAATACGGGGGGTATACTCTCTCAGCAGTCATGTGATGGCGTCGGCAAACGCGGTGCACGTTCCGGCATGTGTAAATCGCTGCGTAAGACGCTGTGGCCGCTCCCCCTTACTAGAGAGTACTGCACGTTTCTAACGAGTTTGTGCTAGCGTCCTCTTAAGCGGGAGATCCGATGATTCCCTCCGGAGCTTCGCCCACTCATCATCATTCACCCCGTGGATATGCTGTGATTTTTTTAGAGTTCTCCAGGCTGGGCGCGGTGGCTGACAGGGTCGTATCCAAAGTTTACGCACCTTCTCATCTCCAGGAAACGTGTGCGACCACGTGTCACGATCGACGATGCTGTTACAACAGCCTTGGGAGAGCAATGTCAGGGCATTTCCATCCGCCGCGACGAACGCGGGAAGGCACATGTAAGATGCACCACCTTTGTAGAGCGCCGACGGGGATAATGTTTCAGACGAACCACGTGCAAAGATCGCCGACGGAGATAAACGCTCCTAGGGACAGACACCCACGAAATAGTGTGACGGCTCTGGCCGACTTTGGCCGCCCGTGGGTGTTATGACGTCAAATTTGAGCCTGTGCCGGCGGTCGCTTGGAGGCAAAACGCGACAGAAAATCGCAAAAGAGATGTTTCGCGTTCATTTTTTTTTCGAAGGAGGTTGTTGTATTCGTCATTTTCGACAGTACAACTTTTGTTCCAATGCAAAAAACCACCCTACAACTTCTGTGTTCGTATCCCTTTAAGTGTCTTTCGACAAAAGGTAGCTTTGCAGATTTTAACTATTTTACTCTGGATTCCATTTCCCTGCTACCTAACTTTTTAAAAAACTAGGTATTCAAATCTAAACGACGTATTACTGTAGCAAAAGTGCGCAAACATCCCCATAAATTGTCTTGACGTAGCATCAGATCTATGTTATGAGAAAGTATAGGGAGGTATAGGTGCCCGTGGTGCTGCTATTTCTGGTAGAGTTATGAGGTTTTTTGGTTTTGTAAACGACCCTCTGTTTGCCTAATTTCTGTAGGCGAAGCCCATTGCCTTTTTCTTTGGTGTTGTCCAAATACAGGCACTCAGGCAGTCCCCGCAACGACGGATTGATCCACGGGAAAAAGGTAACCGAAGAATTGTGAATGCTTATCCGTGACAATCGCTCAGGAGTTGAAATAGGAACAGTCGACTAAACCACGATGGATATGAGAAATCAGAAGACCTTATCGAGAGTACGGAGAGGCTATGGTGACAGAGGTTCTCTTGTGGCTGCAGTGATGCATAATGTGTATGCCCCAGTGCATCTGAACGACACAGTCATCTTTCTCTCGCGAACTGCACTTGTGCTCAATGACCTGAATCAAGGCAGGCTGCTAATCGCTGCTCGTTTGTCTTTCAATGTTGAATCCTCGCGCTAGTCAAGTATGGACTGGTACAGTTCTGCTGCTTTGTTTAAGCATTGCTTTTTGCTCCCATCCTCGCGACCTTCACTTTGAGCCTAAATCTGGAGCCGTTATCCCGGCACTCAAGACGAGAATGGGGCGAGAACGAAACGAGAGCATCGCTGCGAGAGTAAAACGAGATAATCCGGGCAACTAGTCAAAACCTAATAAAATGCGGTCTGTTGCCCCAAGCCCATTGTACAGGACCACATTACAAACGCTGGCTAATGCCCAAACAAGTTAAAAAATATATATTGCTTCCGGTTTCTTCCTAAAGTTTGTTCACAATATCCCTCAAGCTGTAAATTTTAGTACGCTGAAGTTTAAATTGTCATTTCCAATAGCGACGTTCAAAAGGCAGATACAGTGCATCGTGCACTTGGTTGTCTCCTTTTGGCGCTTAGACAGGGTTGCTAGTGCTCTTTTCGACACCAGCGGTCCGTCATTTCCACACAGAGGGTTTTGCCCCGCCTCCTTCGAGAGATGGCTCCACGCTGCGTGAACAGGCCGGCAGCGTCCAGCGGCCCGCAGATGGTTGTTTGGCCGATACGGGAGTTGCAACGCGGATCAGTTCAAAACAGGTTCATTTCGGCTCAATATGCTTTCAAGCCTGCGTCGCGGCACTAACCGGCTTTGTCGTTAACCATTTTATGCTTACATCTACTCTAGATTACGGGAGAGAGAGTACTTCTCGGTATATTCACATGGCTCACTGGTCATTCAGTTCGTAAAATATGGCTTTTCCCTGTATTGAGGCGATCAGACCGTTTCTATGACAATAGACGTTACTACGACAATAGACTGTCATTTGTGAAGTGATGTGAAGACGGTGTGACATGACGACAATGGTAGGGTGACGATTGTGCAACAACGAAGGCGTTACAGGAGTCGGATGACGAAGTTGGAAGGACGACGACGGAACAACCACGATGGCATTACGTTGACTGTATAATAATCAAATTTATGACGTTGAATGTATGATGGTGATGCACTGACGATGATAGCATGAGGATAGTTAAAGTTGAATAAATTCATTTGTAGATCATATACACCAATGGGTGCGTTTAACGTGCAGAAAGAGGTCTCATAGTGGAACACTCTAGGCAGACCTCTTATATTGAACAGAAAAAACTATTCTACTAAACCGCAAAAATCCATAGCAACAAGAAGTGTTACTATAAGAATACCAGCACTATCACATGTTTGTAGAAAACGTAAGAATGTAATGGTACTTGAAGCAAGAGAAGTAATTCGTCAGCCCAAAACTAAACAACTCAGGTTTATTCACAGATTACATAATATGGAATCGTGCTATTAGTTAGAAATGTAATGATAAAACTGATGCTTAAGACAGAGACGTAGCGTATTTAAGGCTATAACGCAAGAAATTCCTGAGTATAATTGAAGCAAAAGCATGTTTTTGGTTACCGTAATAAGTGTGGGCTTCAGGAAGTAAGAAACTGTTGTATAGAGAAGAACGTGTAACATTTCAATTAGTAAGTCCTTGCATATGAGGACAACTTTTACAATACTATGGTCTTCAACTGCTATACATGCAAATTGGTAAACATTAAATTTCACTACATAAGCAATGGAGAGTATGTTGAGCTTACGGTAAAATACAGTAACATGATATCGGCACTTAGTCCTAGTAACAATTCAAATGGTTTGATTTCGGGCGTGTTGCAGTGGAGAAAGATGAGAGTGCAGAATGCTTAGTATAGATTAATCAAAGCATCTAAAGTGACATTACCTGTTCACGGGAGTGGGACCCTTATTCCGTAAGAAGTATTTATGTGCAGTTGTATCATGCGCAGGTAATATTTCATTTCATTTTATTTATTTTCACTTCACTTCAGGAAGTAGAGGGCATGGGAAGAAAAAGCTCTTGTGAGCTTGACTAGGCTTCCCAGCCGATTACAGTTCAGCATGCAGTGACGGTATACAAAAAACTGGCGTACATAAGTATAAACACACAAAAAGCGTACATTATTCTTGCACATAGTTGCAAAAAAAAAAGAACACAACAGCTACACGCAATAAAAAACATCAAAGATAAGTTCAAAGCTGACATTTTAGACATCACCTCACCAAAAATGCATGAAGTGCAGACTTGCAACAATAAATATCACAATCATTTTGCGATAACAGATTTAACACAGAGGGCAAAGTTGTTCTCAGCATCTGGGCCCCGTAATTTGTGCGCGGTGTTCTTGTTTCGTACTTTCTCATGAGCCGTAAGGGATACGAAGAAGAATATTCAGCTAATTCTGCCAAATCTGCAAGCATTGGAATATTGTTCTTTATTTCATATTTATATCTAAGAACAAGGCGTAAGTTATACGTGTTGAAAACCGTAGGGATATCGGCCGCTTGGAAGAGCTGTGCAGAAGGGTGATCTCTGGCTAAGTTATAAATGATGCGTAAAGCTTTCTTTTGTAGGACGTGGAGCTTCTTTAAGGATGTGTGCGTGCCAGTGCCCCATACAAGTTGGCAATAATTCACTTGAGACATAAACAATGATTTGAAAAGCAACAATTTGATATTAGTTGGAAGAACACAGTTATTGCGGGATAAGAGGCCAACAAAACGCGAGACAGCTAAACACACGTGGTTGACATGCACATCCCACAGCAACTTTTCCGTAAACCAAACACCAAGGGTTTTAAATGCTGCTACGATTTCTATGTTTTTGGAGCTATAAGTCAAAGATTCACAAAACGATACAGTTTTACCCTTAGGGCGGAAAATGATCGCTTTCGTTTTGGCTGCATTAATTTCTAGTGCATTTAGTTTCGACCAGCCTTCCAGTGCGGCAAGCATTTCGTTAGCTTTTCTTATCAGTTCGTCGGGATTTTCACCGCTGAAAAATACACTGGTGTCATCCGCATATATAACATAAAATGAGTTATGAATATTGACAATGTCATTAATATATAAATTAAACAGAAAAGGCCCCAGTATACTTCCCTGCGGCACACCTGACGTAAGGCCTAGCGTTTCTGATGAGTGCCCATTAACATTAACGTATTGACGTCAATGCGACAAATAAGAGTTCACGAGTTCAGCGGCACGTCCTCGAATCCCATAGCTTTCAAGTTTGGCAAGAAGTATTTTATGATTTAAACTATCGAAGGCTTTCTTAAAGTCAATAAAAAGGGCTAGTACTAGGCGTCTTTCTTCAAAGTTTCCAAGAATGAATTCTTTCTGCGCCAGCAACGCAGTTTCAGTCGACCTATTTTTCCTGAAACCGTGTTGGAATGGCGTCATAACGTTATGTCGTTCAATGAAACTGGATAGACGTGTTAAAATAGCTTTTTCCAAGCCCTTGGAAAAAAAAGGAAGTAACGATATCGGCCTATAGTTAGCAACGTTATTCTTATCACCTTTCTTGAAAACCGGGATGACCTTAGCGACTTGCATTTGAACAGGGAAAGTGGACGTCGTAAGGCAAAGGTTAAAAATGTGGGTCAGCGGGGCTGCAATGAGGTCGATAACATGTTTAACAGGCAATATCTGTAAGTCGTCCCCATCCAACGAAGTGCTGTTTTTAAGGCTACGAAATATGGTGGCAACTTCTTGGCTGTCAACCGGAGAAAGAAAAACGCTTCCATGGCCACTCGGCGAAATAAATTTCAATGCATCTATGCTACCAATGGACTGGGAATGCGCAAGGAAAGAATTATTGAAAAAATTAGCAAGTGAAGGACCGCCCGTTTCAGTTCCATTGCAAATCATTTTATCAGGTATGTCACTTTTACATCCAGGATGTAGAAGAGTGGATAGCTGCCGCCAGAGGGCGTCGCTACGGCCACTGCTGCGCTGAAAAATGTCCGCATAATACTGCGTCTTAGCAGCTCTAATATCCTTGTTCAATTTATTTCTATACGCCTTGTATTCCGATAGCGTTGAAAGGTCTCTAGTTTTGATAAATCTTTTATAAAGCTGGTCTTTAACACTGATGCGATGAAGCAAAAAAGGGCTAATCCAGGGCTTCCGAATTTTCTTTCGTCGTGATGCCCTCTTCATTGGGAAATGCTCAGAGTATAATGCTTTAAAATTATTAATAAATGTTTCATATGCAGTATCCGCTTCTACTGCGCAGTATACGTCATCCCATGACGCATTCCGTATAACAGCACGAAACGATTCAAGGCTGTTATCTGTTATTGACTGATAGTATCGAGCGCACTGTAATGGACGTTTACTCGTTTGCTTCAGCGCACACAAAAATATTCCCATATGATCGCTGAGGTCACAGCAAACAACACCAGATTTTGTCATTGATAATTCGACGTTCGCTATAAATGTATCAAGAAGTGTCGCCGACTGTTGTGTAACGCGAGTTGGCAAAATAATCACATGTGCACATGCATTAGAAGACACCGTGACATCAAAGTCAAATCGCAGTGCACTATCACCCAATATATCAATGTTAAAGTCTCCACCACAAAACATAGTGTAATTATTTTCATTGATGTACTGAAGAAGACTATCTAAACAATTTATAAACTCCGATGCAACACCATTTGGAGGGCGGTAGACAACAGAAAATACGGTTCGGTTGGAACGGAGAGAGAGCACTTCGCAATTATCAGAAATAAAAGAAAACTCAGGAATCAAGTGGCATTCGAGATCCGAACGTACAAGCACCGAGACACCACCGCCTCTACGTCCACTTGGACGGTTAACAAAATACGTCTGAGACATTGGTAATGTGAACACACTGTCATCTGCATACCATGTCTCAGATATCATTATCACATCAAAGCAAAAGCCGAAGCGATTTACCAGTACAGTAAACTCATCATATTTGTTGCACATTGAACGAGAATTGATATGAAAGCATTTAACGGGACCGGAAGATAGGAACTGAGAACCGATGTAACCTTTTATCTGCTCAGGATTCATGTAGTCAACGGACCCCAGTGTAGGCATCACAGAGCGAAAATTCAGAAACTTTGGCCCTAAGCAGCCGCTCATGCGTGGAACTGCTCAGTCTCAGGCCCTGCAGTCGGACTTGAGGCAGTCATGCGATCTACATCTGCCAGCGATACGATGTGCAGAACAGGTGTCGAATCCCCTCGACGCGCCAGCACTTTGCCATTGCTGCTCCAGACATGTTTCCAGCCAACAACTTTCTTACGAGAAATGGCAGCGCCAAGCAGTTGCTTGTTTTTGCGTGTTAGGTGCTCGTTTACAAAAATGGGTCTTGATTGGCCTGCGTATTCTAGGGACTGAGTAGTCAGTCGAGCCTTCCTGGCTTTAGCCAGAATAGCGTTGCGTTTGGAACGGCGCGTAAACCGAACAATGAGATTCTTTCCTCGACCTTTCGATGTTTCCACCATGTGACAAACATCAACATCCAAGTCATCAATGGTTTCACCCAATTTCATGCCAATAGCCTTGATAGCTGCAGTTGCATTACAACCGTCAGGCAAACCCTTGACCTCAATGTTGTTCAACCTCTGATACTGTTCAAGTTCGTCAATCCTATCCCGCAGTCCCTGGTTTTCGTGCTCAAGCTGTACATTTTTTTCCACGAGCTTCTTCATGTCAAGCTTGAGCTCCTTAATATCTTTCTGAATTTCAGAAACGCTGTCACTTGTGTCCGAACAATACTTTACGCTCTCCTTAAGAGAACGAATTTCAAGGCGAAGTTCCCTGCGGAATTCCTCGAATTGTTTCGCAATTTCTTTGCTTTCTTTAGACATGGTTCACAATATACAACCCACCAAAAAACTCAAAGGCTGTGTTCGGCAGCGGTGTTTTAGAAGCAGGCAATACGAAAAGAACAGTATTCTCACCTGCAAATATGCAAGAGACGGGTTTAGCTGCGTCCAAGGAACACACCGCTGCCGAACTGAGCTCGACAAAGGCACGCCGAGTCCTTTTTATCGGCAGGCGACGGTAGGCGCAGGCGCAGGCAACGGTAGGCGCAGGCTCAATGGTGCAAACGATGCCTGTGGTTTCCTCCCCCTTGGCCGGTGACCACGAGGTTTCTTCGTAGATGGGCTGCTTCGTATTAGTAGCACTCCACGCACGCGATCCGCTGCAAATATGCAAGAGACGGGTTTAGCTGCGTCCAAGGAACACACCGCTGCCGAACTGACGTTTCTGACAGTTCTGCATTTAATGCCCAACTCAAGCTCGATAGCCAAAGAATCGACAATTTTTGGATGGAATATTAGCCAGTAGGCAATGGTAGGCCACGGCCGCTGGATTAAAAAAAAAAAAAAAAAAAAAAAAACGTCCCTTTTTTTAATCCAGCGGCCGTGGATAGGCGACGCTGGAAGCCTGCGAGACTATTATATATGTTACATTAATGGATTCATGTACATTCTATTCTCGCGTTGAATCAAATGTGACCGTGTGTCGCGCTCTTTGAAGGGTAACACCATCTCAGACGTTCCGAACTTAAATATTTAAGCTGCCTGAGTTCAGGTTTCCGTGCTTGCCCATAAACACGCCAAGGGTACGTCTTTCCCCCTTGCATTGTCTTGTTTTGCCGACACTTAGTGCAACTCTTGCAAGCAGCTAGCGCAAGACAGGAGCAATTGGAGATCGCAGGGAGAGGCCTTCGTCCTGCAGTGGACATAAAAATAGGATGATGATGATGTTAGTGCAATTGTTTGGAAAACATGAAGTTCAAGGTATTCCGTTATTCGCAAAAGGTAAATTCGGAATTCGAGGGCAACAGAAAATTACGAGACTGGAAACTATAAAATTAGGCAGACCCCATGCACTGTTAACAGTCGTGCTTCAAATGTGGTCATGACTCATGCTCTTTTGATCACATGCTCTGGTTGTGCCCAGCCCTTAACGCCTCTCCACCCATCACGAAAGAGCAATGGGAGGAATCCCTCAAGAGCAGCAATCTTCAAATCCAACACCAGGCTGTCCAGAGGGCCCACGACATCGCGACGGGACTTCGTCTCCCGGTCCCATCGTGGGCGGAGCCACCGACTTAATCTGGGGGAGCCTTCGGCTCGCCTAGATCTTAGTTCCTCAGGACTGAAATAAAGTTCTTGTCATGTCATGTCCCATGCACTGTGGCAATCCCTGTACACGCAGCTTTCATGTCCCATAAAGGGGAAATCGCGCAGTAGAAATAGAAACCCACTGCAGATTTTAGTGACAAATGCGTCCGTTAGCAACCATGTTGTACATTTCAGAGAAGTAGAAGCTTTATTCGTCGTTAAAACATGCTTACGTGCGACTGGCCACTCGAGGCACTTTGCATGTATTCGTGGGCTTGCGCAGAAAAATACTTTTATGTAGCACATATTGAGCAACAGAAAGCTGTATCGGGAGTTTTTAATGTTGCTCTACAATTTTCTCATTGACACTTTTAATCTAATTATACTGCTTAAGAAGCTGATAATTTAATGAACACTAATTGTGTAATGAGGCCGAATGCAACAAATAATTTAGGTATCACCAAGCGACGGCAAACACTATTACCCTGGCTCTGTCCAGCTACGTAGCATTTGCATATTTTTAAATCTTGGTGCATGATAGTTGTCACATTCTGCATATATATATATATATGTACATATATATAACTTTTATTTTATCCTGTTTATGGCTGCTTGTTTTTAAAGGCAGCTTTAATTCTGGAAGTACGCCGATCTCCCTATTTCAATACATGTAAACAGCAGAACTACTTTTATTCAACAACCTCAGTAATCAATTATAATTAAATTTGTTATTGTTAGTTAGATAGCTATGGCTATACGTAATTTAGAACAGCGAGTTTTTCGCAATGTTGCCAGAAATGCATAAGTTTAAAAATACTGAAGCACGAAGCTTACAGATTCGTAACTGGGCTCTAAAGGGAGACGCCGCTGTTCAGAAAACTGCATCTTTTTGATCCCGAATGAATGAATGAATGAATGAATGAATGAATGAATGAATGAATGGTTTTTATTTCTTTTCACATTGAAAAAGAGGAGACAGGACTAAAAGCTGAGGTACAGCTTGACGAGGGTCCCGACCCCTTATACGTTTGGCAGCAGAGCACTGCAGAAACATTACGAAAAATGCAACACTTGCAACAAAGTAATATTGGAAACAAAATGCACTTTCAACAAAAGAAAATCTAGTATAAAATTACACAAAGACATATATACTTATATATACATAGAATTTCGCATTTATACCTATATACACGCATGCAGATACAGACCATATGCACAACCAATGCACACAGATCTATATACACGTATGTACAGGTGTGCTATGACGCACTCATGACTGCAATATGTAAACAAAACTTTTATGACATACTAGTCTATTTGGCATAACTGACTGAATAGTCTTATTTCATTATTGGAATTGCATAAAGGATCAAAGTATTCCTGTGCGAGTTGATTAAGTAGAATGGGTACTGTATGTGTTAATGATTGTTTATCGTAATTGGTCCAAGGTGTGCGGACGTGCCATTCCTCTTTATGCCTAGTATCACGGATGCTACGGTTTGCTTTTAAATCGGCCAGAGAAAACGCAATAGATTTATTAGACTTCAAATATGACCTGTAGCTCAAAATTAAACGATAGTTGTATAAAAAGAATACAGGCAAGACTTCAAACTTTGAGAACAGATTTGTCGTAGAAAATAAACGAGGGACATTGGCAATGTATCGCACTGCTCTTTTCTGGAGCAAATGCAATTTCATAAGGTTTACCTTGCTAGTAGTGCCCCAAACGAGGTTACAGTATTGCAGAACTGACAATACTAAAGTATTATAAAGTAAAATTTTTATTTCAACAGGAAGAAAGGATTTCAATCGACCTATTGTCCCTACAGCAGATGATAGCTTTTTACTTACATGTTCTATGTGATCATTCCAACTTAAATCTTTAGCGAATGTTACCCCTAAGACAGAGACCGTGTTAACAACTTCTAATTGATCCGTACCTATTTTCATGTTTTATTGAACTTCGTAATTTTTTGCCTCTTTGCATATAGACAACAACTTTTGTCTTGCTGGCATTTATTAGCAGACAGTTTGCATCAGCCCAATCTTTAAATTCTCTTAACGCTCTGTTTCCCTGAAGCTGTAGTTCAGTTTCTGACGTAGCAGTAATAAACATTGCGGTATCATCAGCATAAGAAATAAATTTTGCCCGTACTGAACTTGCTGGCATATCATTTACAAACATTATGACACGAGTGGTCCAAGGATGCTTCCCTGCGGAACTCCAACTCATACAGCCCGAAGACTGGACTTTTCCCTTTCCAACTCGACATATTGTGCTCGATGCGATGAATAAGATTCAAAGAGCTCCAAGGCGATACCACGGATACCATAAGATAGCAGCTTAGCGAGTAAAATTTTATGATTTACAAGATCGAATACTTTAGAAAAATCTATGTATATTCCATAAGTAATATTTTATCGGTGAACGCCTGTAGAATTGTTTCTCTATGAATTAAAACAGCTGTTTCGGTGGAACGATGCTTCCTAAAGCCATGTTGGAAATCGCCTAACAAATTATTTTTGTCAAGATATGATACTATTCTAGTGATACTATTGATATGATACTATTGATCCCCGAAAGTACACAAATGTGATATATAATTGCGGAATTTACGCGAGACTTATGCAACGTTTATGACGTTTGTACCACACTGAAACATTAGTGGTATATTTCATAGCGGTCTACATTATGTCATTTTTTTATTTTACTAGGTTGAATACGGGCAAATATTAAAACGTCGTTATTTGTATTTTTATTTCAGAGTTGGAGCAGTAAACTGAATTCTTGATTTTAATTTAATATTTTTGATTCTCAAGAATATTTGTAAAACGCTAGCGGGCTAAACCATAAATATAACGAATAAGTGTTGTGGATTTAGGCTCTACCTTTAATTGCAGCGAAGTTCACCATGGTGGCTGTAGTGGTGTCTGAGAAAAACAATTTCGCTGTCCCTATGTATTTTATAAGAGCTCCTGAGGTAAAGCTTTCCGTCAAGCAGAAAAAAAGAATGTTTGTATACGAGGCAGATCAAAAATGATCAAAATAATACTGCGTGTGCCCACCTAAATACTACTGCACGGAGCAATATTAACTTATCAGCGCCAAAAAATAAGGGCCTAAGGGAAGACCACACGGCCCGAGCACGGACTTTCCTGTCCGGAATCGGGTCGTATGATCTCTCGTTGGGGCTTGTGTAATCTTCAGGTTGAAAGTTTAATTCTGAACGCCTACCAACTAGATGAGTTCGCATTATTTGTATGGTACCAACACTAAATAAATAAATAACTAATTCATTAAGTAATTTACTAACCTACTTCGTACATGCTTCCAGCCTTAGAGTCAGGCCTTGGGCATGACTGGGTATGAATATAACCAAAACTTTGGACAGCGATAGCAAGTAAAGCAAACGATGGAGCAGAAGGAAAAGAAAGCGCCTGCAAAAGGCCGTGCGCAAAATGCGTCCTAGCACTGCGAATCAGCAGAAAAAAATTAAAATGAAGGAACATCAACACGCTCCAAAACATAACTAAATGACAAAGCAGAAAGAAATTACTTTTGATTCGTAAAATTTAAGAATTGGACTACGATAGCATCTTAACGCTGAGGGCCACAACGCTTAGCAGCTAGTCAATGGACACACAAAAAAAAGAACAGAGAAAAGACGCGCCAAATTTGACAAAATTACTGGAACATGTTAATTTAAAGCATTAAGCGCACTCAAGGGCAACCGGATCGTTGGGCTTTTGACCACCTCAGTGGTCAGATCGTTCCGATTACAAGTACTACGAGGGAAGAACGGCCTCTTGAGAGAAATAATTTTGTATGAGTATTCACTAACCTTCATCGAATGCAGAGACCAATTTTGGCATCGCAGTGCGGGTTCAAAGTATTGGTTTTTGTCTTATCATAAAAGTTCTGATAATCAGACATGTGTTAGCGAACCCACGTATTCTTTCGATTTATATGGGATCGCACTTGGAGGCGTACGAGTACCTTAAAAGCAGCTTCCACGCAGTCTATCATGCAAGCAACTAGGCACCAAGAGCTGGAATAGGTCAGGAATAGCCTTCAGTGAAAAAATGATTTAAAATCTGCCCCGGAAACATCGGTGCCGCGGGATATCGTCCAGTTTGTAAAATGTTATCTGCAGACACTGGACGTCAACTGAAAAAGGTTATTAACTGCAAGGAGCAGTAAAATGAGTTGCATCTTTGTTGAACACAGTTGTTTATAATGTCATGCTTCTGGACAAATGCAATGAATTGTGATGTTTGAACAAAAACCGCAGCAAAGCTTGCACGAGACAACTATCTATTTGCCTTCTCACTTGTTATATACTCTGTGAACCCTAAAATTCTGTGACCCAATGGACCAAAATAAAGTTTTTCCATCCATCCATTCATCCTAAAATTCTGTGAACCCTATAGTTCGGTGCCGCGTGTTATTATAGAACGTCGAAGCAAACTAAAATAACCAAAACCTAATCACAAACTTCATATATTACCGCACGCCGAAACCCGTGTCTTGTGCAGCCTTTCTCTTTTCTGTATGCTATCTCTTTCTGCAACCCCATCCCCATGTCTTAGTACATAAAACACGCTCGTCCTTCTCTCTCTTTAGTTACGCAATCCGACACTAAATACGTATGTATGTGCAAACGGTTTACAGATGTAGACCTCACTCACGGACAGTCGTAGAGACAGATGGAAAACTGTAGTTGAAAAAATAATTCCAGCAAAGGACGAGCGTGAGAGAAAAGGACTATAGTCCACGTTTTGCTTGATCCAGCATCTACGAGTTCTCATTATAGCTGCTATGGTATATCTCGTTCTCGACCGGTGAGCTGTTTGTTTGAAATTGTTTATTCTTGGCCCTCACAACTATTGAGAGCTTCCAGCTGTCGTCATGATGTACTTGTAAGAGTAGCTTTGACTTTATTTTGTCTGTGTTCGCGTATTCTATGGTCTCACTCTGTTCGGTTTACTGGTGTCTAAATTTTCTTTCCCGTCATTTTGCTTAACAATGTCTTTTAATGACCGAGAGGGCGTGCTCAACTGGGGGTATTGCTTCAAGATCCGGGTGCGCAGTGATAGTTTTTGTAGAGAAGTAATTTATGGCCTCTAATGAACAAATTTTTGTGTGTGTACGTGTTACCGAGGAAACCGATCCTATATGTCCATTTTCGTTTTAATTTAAACCCAAAGCCTCAAATTTACATGAATTGGCGTCTTTTTTGTGTACTTTTGCTTTTTCACAGATCAGAGAACAAACGGGGATAGCCGACATTCTAGTTGACATTAAGCGGAAGAAATGGAGCTGGGCAGGCCATGTAATGCGTAGGATGGATAACCAGTGGACCATTAGGGTTACAGAACGGATACCAAGAGAAGGGAAGCGCAGTCGAGGTCGGCAGAAAACCAGATGGGCTGATGAAGTTAGGAAATTTGCAGGTGCACGTTGGAATACACAAGCGCAAGACAGGGGTAATTGGAGATCGCAGGGAGAGGCCTTCGTCCTGCAGTGGACATAAAATATAGGCTGATGATGATGATGATGATGACCTTTTCACATGTATTGTGGAGCAGTGCTTAACGTGCGGTTATATTCATTCTTGGTGCCCGTGACTTTTTCTCTTGCACTCAACCTTAAGAAATGTTGCCGCTTACACTTATGAAACGTTGTGGTAGCAATCCACTTTCTTTACTAACAACTCCAGAACGTCAGGTTTTCCAGAAAATTGCGTGGCGGCCTCTCGCTCTGGTTGTTTTTCGCGGAGGTCGCAGTCGCTACGGACATTAATGAAGCCTCCGGATCCGGCTTCAACGACGAAGTAGGTGCCCTTGGCATCATGTGCGCCGAGATAAACACGTTGCCGTCACGTTGAACCTTTACTACAGATGTACACGCGTATCCACAGCCATATTCATATCCACAAGGCACGGTGAATGCTTACTCACTTTATGTCACCAATTGCTGTCTATTATGAACCTAAGAATCTTATTCCTTGATCAAAGAGTGCGGACACATGCGCACTTGAACATGTTTATACATGTGGCCAAAGTGACCATTGATTATTTAGGTCACAAAAAAACAAGCAGGCAAGGAAAAGGTGGATGACTCTAGCATCTGTACATTTCTTTGTCTATGACTTTTTGTGGTTTATCTGGACGACGTATAGGTAGGCGGATGACCCTTCCGCAAAATGTTTTTAGCCCGCCCTGCTACAAAGAGCATCCACATGAATGACGAGATGCGCAAACCAGAGAGCCGGAAAAAATTAGTACTACTCTCCACTCTCCGCGAATGCTAGAGACCGTTAAGCTTGCGAGTAGCTTCAAATGGTATGTTGGGAAGAGAGTATGGTTCGGTGCGATGCATCTTGCTTTGTCCAAAGTGGATGAAAAAAAAATGTTAGTTTCCTCGAAAATGATCTTGTTAGCAAAAGGACAGCTGTTGTCGCCAAGTTTATGAGGCAATCTTTAGGGCAAACTAACCATGTTGCACTGTCAAATCAGGACGTGTAAATATCTCGGTTTTGGTCGAATAGAGTATCCTGTTTTTTTATGCGCCAGCTTACATGCTCGCCAGTGAAATCGGCGATGCTATGTATCAAGCCGTGTCGGGGACAGTACGAAGGAGCGCGCTGAACGCGCAGTAAAGCAACGCCACCTGAAGGAAAGTCAAGGTGGCGTTCAGCGAAGCGGGGAAGGAGACAGGAGGGGAAGCGTTGCGGAGGAGGAGGGTAGGCAGAGGCGCGCTAGGTTGACCTTCTCTGGCAGTCGCTACAGGTTGCGTGCGCGTTATGGAGGTATCGGGTTCGTCTCGCGATCGAGTGACCGAACGCCGAGCGCGAAGGACGGAGCAGCAACGCAAGCAACGGCAGGCCGTGCTCGAGTCATCCGACCCTGAAGTCGTCGCCAAGCACCGGGCACGAGCTGAACAAGTCCGGCAAAAAGCACGGGCTTCGCGGGCCCATTAGACTCCCAAGGAAGCGCGGCAGTAGAAGCGAGCTAAGTGATCTTCGTGCTGTCTGTCGCTTCAACGCAAACTGAGCGGTGAGAACGCAGCACGCAGATACGTATGAGCCGTCGAAGCGCCTAGACTCTGCCCTCAACTCAGATCGCTTACAAGATATGGCACGCGTGGCCGCGAAATACGCAGTTACTAAGCCCCCCCCCCCCTCCTCGTTGCCCTGAGCCTAGCGCGCGATGGAAGACGGCGCGCTTCCTTCCCGCTTTCCTCCCTTGCGCGCGCGAGGTTGACCCGGCATTGTCGGCTCACCGTCGCACGCTATCACTTGCGCAAACAGCATACATCGGGGATGATGTTATTGCTATTGCACTTTATGCAGAACATTGCGGCGACGATGACGGCAAAAATGCGCCTGTAGTGTCTATATAATTGCTCTCGCCATTATATAGGAATGGCACCCATACGCTTACGCGTAACCCGCCTGCACAAAGTGAAACGTCACTGTAACTTTTTAAGCGAAGCTTTGTATGCTCACAAGTGTCGGCGGTGGTGGTGGCAGCGGTGTCACGCTGAAAAGTGGGCCAATTCTGGCGATAGTGAATAAAGGGTCCAAGCTCAATGGCCCATACCAGGGACAAGAAAGAAAGAAAGAAAAGAAAAGACAAGAAAGAAAGGAAGCAAGGAAGGAAGGAAGAGAAAAAAACAAAGGGAAGGGAGGAAGACAAAAAAATTACTACATCTCCCGCTAAAGGGAACCATGTGTGGATGCGAAGCAGCGGGAAGATGGTTAGCTTGAGCGGGAGATGGTTTCACTTCAGCGGCCCAAGCGCTCATCGCGGCGCTGCACAGGAGAGAGAATGAGGCGCGCGCGCTCCGTAATTTTCTTACCGCGGAACCACCGTGGCGACCCCAGCGGAGTATGCAGCTGTTGCACCACCTGTCGAGCGCGCTGCACCGGATTCCTAGAGGAGAGAAAGGGGGGGAGCGTAGGAGAGGAGAGGGGAGGGGACGCGCATGCGCTGTGGGGGTGTGGCACGCGGGCGCCGCTCCGTAGAGTATTCTATAGAGGAGAGAAAAGGTGGGAACGTAGGAGAGGAGAGAGAGGGGGAGGAGACGCGCATGCGCTGTGGGGGTGTGGGACGCGGGACAACCGACAGAGCCGCCGGCAAGAAATGCTTCGCATTTAAAAGAAAGAAATCACGTGCGACGCACACCCACATTGAATATGCTTCACGCGTCATCACGCGAAACGCGGATCACGGGAAGCGCGCGCGACCAATCAGGTTCGTATGGTGTGTCGCGAGGCCCTAGGAACATGGAAAGAAAGCTGGTTGGTGCGCGCTCGTTTGGGCTTCCCTCGCCTCAGATCAGTTTCGGCGAACAGATGGGATGGCCACGCGTGGTGCGCTCTGCAAAGGAGCAAGCTGCGTTGGATGAACGCCGGCGTGAACTTGCTCGGGAAAGGGCTCGTCGTCGACTTGCCGATTCTAGCATGAGGGCTTCCCTAGCCGAGGCTCGCCGTCAGTGAAGAGCCGACGATCCCCAGGCGAGGGCTTCCGAAGCCCAAGCGCGACGTCATCGACGAGCAGAGAATCCCGAGGCGAGGACTTCCGAAGCCGAGGCCCGCCGTCAGCGACGATCAGAGAATCCCGAGGCGACGGCTTCCGAAAGTTACGCTGAGGAAGGTCAGATACACACACTATACTAGCTTTGCTTACCTCGAATTTCTTGACAGGGGAACGGCTGGTGATATTTTTATTGTTTCTTGTCGCTTATAAAGCTACCATCTACATTTACGCTAGTATATAACGGCTAAATGTATAAACTTCGCTAATTACGGATTTTTCCGCAGATACAAGGTATTACATTTCTCGCGTACATTTTGGCGTGATGAAGCTGCGGCGCTGGTGTACTCGCCAAAGAACGGTTGCGCATTAAACTGCAACGTACGTTGCACAGACTACTTTACACAGACTACTTGCACAGACACTGCATACCGACACCGAATTGTTTCCGCTACGACGACTGTCAATAGAGCCGAATATCTGAGGGCGCGTTTAACATACGCCACCTTCAAAAGCCTTCATGCTTGCTCTGGTTTGTCCCCAAGTTGTATGGGCATATTTCATTGGCGTTGTGAGAAATACAACGCAGACGTCTATTTAAAACGTTCTGCAAGCTTTCTTCTAGTCCTTTAAATAGCATCTCTGAATTCAGGAAAAAGACACCTGGAATTATGCTATAGGAATGTATTCTCCTAACGGGCAAATATCGTGGAAAAAGAAGGTGGTTTGGTGTAGAGGTTGGCATAGCGTTTTACATTTGCTACTTTGACAGTATCTATCTATCTATCTATCTATCTATCTATCTATCTATCTATCTATCTATCTATCTATCTATCTATCTATCTATCTATCTATCTATCTATCTATCTATCTATCTATCTATCCGCCTACGACTTTGTGCTCTCATGGTCGTTTCGTTAACTTGTTAAGTACCAAAATTGGCATACTATGGCACGAGTATATGCCGAACATAAATGGTATGTCATGACATGAATGTCATGACATGCGTGTCATGTAGGTCATGAAACAGCCGCCTACACCTTGGTGCTCTCATGGTCGTTTCGTTAACTTGGTAGGTACCAAAATGGGTATACTATAACAGGATTGTAAGACGAACATAATGATAGGTCATGACAATGACCCAGCGAAAAATATTAACACTCAAAAACCACTGAAATGGGTTCTGACGTGTGTACTAAGTGAAGGAAACCTTAAAGGATGCTGGTAGAAGTCAGTCATGAGAATGACTCAGAAAAAAACGTGAATGACTCGGCCAAAAAACATTACCACTCAAAAACATTGAAACGGGTTTAGACGTGGGTACTAAGTGAAGGAAACACTAAAGGATGGTGGTAGAAGTCATAGTCATGAGCATGACTAAGGCTTTCTTCCCTAAGGTTTCTTATGTGTAGTAAAGGGACTCCTGAGGACTCGTGACACTAAGGACTCTTGAGGGAAAGGGAAAGGTTGGCGCTATCTTCTGCAGCCCTTGAGGGAGCACGGCTCAGCGCCAGACTAAGGACTCGTGACATGTAGGTAAGGAACGAGACGCGTACGTCTTGGTGCTCTCATGGTAGTTTCGTTAACTTGGTACCTCCCCACTCACTGCTTCACATAACATCGATTCCCACAGGGCGTGGGATCTGTTTAGACAATGTCATCACATGTGACGAGTCTTGGGTGTTTGATTACGACCCCGAAACAAAAATACAAAGTGCCGAGTGGCACACCTCGGCGTTCCCTCGCCCCAAGAAGGCCCGAGTGAGGAAGTCAACGGTAAAGACCATACTCATTTTGCTCTTTGACATCAGGGAGGTTGTCCGCCATTAGTTTATACCACATGGTACAACCATCCAACATCAAATTCCGCGTGGAAGTACTCAAGAGACTCAAACGAAGGGTTCGTCGTGTCCACCCGAACTATGCATGCGATTGGAAACTTCACCATGACAACGCGCCAGCCCACCCCGCCTTCCTCGTGACCCGCTTCCTGGTTGATTCAAAGGTGCCAATGGTTCCCCAGCCGCCCTACAGTTCTGAAGTGGCTCCCCCAGACATCCTATTGTTTCCGCGCTTGAAAACTCCCATGAAACGACACTATTTCGAGACGGTTGATCAAGTCAAAGGGGCTTGCACCAAGCCTCTAAAGGACGCTCCGGAGGAGGCCTATTATGACGCCGTCTATGCCTGGAAATCTCGTTGGAAGCACTGTATCGACGCAGGAGTCTATTTTGAAACCTTTTATTGTGTTGTAGTGATCTGATCAGCAAATGTTTTTGTAATCGACTCACTGACATTACTTTTCGGACATACCCTGTATTTGACCGTAGAGGCTTGGGCTAGTCGGTACATACTCGATGGGGGAACAGAGCAAAAAAAAAAAAAACACGATAAGAAGACAAGAAGGGAGACACACGCCAGCGCTAGTGTGTCTCTCCCTTCTTGTCTTGTCGTGTTTTTTGCGCTGTCCCCCCCCCCCCCCTGTAGTTGATGTTGACTTTTGAGTATATTGGCACTAATTAAGCACGTACCGTTATGTTCACGTACTCCGCGAATAATTCTGGGTTATTGTCTACTTGAGACGTACATTTTGATATCTGTTGCGACTCGCTACGACGCCGTGGCCGCTTTGTTTCATGAAGTGGTTTCGAGGTAGCCACCTCCCAGATACACCAAATCCGCGTGGCGTCAGTTATGAATACCTTGTCTTCAAAAATAGACACCGAAATTGCGCTTGACGTATATTTAAAGGCCACCGTCCAACGACGGATAGTGGAGCGGTGAGGGCCACTCCGGGAAAAAAAGGAGATGTGTAGCAGGATACATCTATAATTGTTGGCATTTTGCACGCACACATTTATGCAATAGCAAATCAGTCCTGCAGAAACCCTCAAGGTGGACAAAAATTAACGAAAACGACAAACAGTCATGCGCTTGACTGTAGCTCCAAGCTACAGTGTAAAGCCTTGCGGATTTCTCTGAAAGAAAGCTTTACAAATAAAGAACGTTCATTCTTGTCCAGGGGTCGAAACCTGGAAAACGGCTTACCGGCACGGTTGCTTTACCACCCAAGCGAGAAAAGAGGCTAGAAAATCGCTAAGCGTATTATTCGACACACAAAAGCACAAGGACAATGGATATGACAGGTCAGCTTTACTGATGCCTTTAAGCTGGAGAGACATCCATGAAAGAGAAAATGTTCCTCTACCCGGCTGTAGCACGATGCCAGTATGAAGCTTTGGGTATGCTATGAAAAAGATGATAAAAACTTGCATGATGGAAGATTGTCAGGTTCCACAAAATATCGGGCTAAGAACTAGCAGCGCGGTGCATGGTGATGGACAAAGACCGGAAATCGTCTGTCACTTGCGTGACAAATGACAGATGGGGCTGATGTCAAGCCTTACCTACGGATGTATACTTCCATGGTGGAAGATTGTCCAAGTTCGTAGTCATGGCCCAATATCCATAGGAATAGGAATGGAGCGCCGCGACTGTCGGTATATGTCGTCTTTTGAGCTTTCTTGCTTACTGCCGCTGCTCAACAAGCTCAGAAATGGTGTTAAGCTGTGCGTGCTCTTGTAGCGTTGTGATAGGTGTTAAACGAGGGAGGGCCGTTTGTGCTCTCATGGCACTTCTGTTTATGACCTCAAGTTTGTCCCACTGTTCAGCATTCAATCTTAGGAACTGCGCTTTATATGTGATGCGAGGCTGCAAGACGGAGCACATGAGGCAGGACGCCACGTCAGTGCTAGCCCCACCACTCCGTAGTGCAATTCTGCGAATCATGTGAACTGTTTCCGCTGATGTCTTGCTTATCTTCTTGATTCACTTCACGCTAGACCCTGACTGGTGAACTTCCAGGCCAAGAATCTTCAGCTCTTCAGTCTCAGGAATGAGTGATGAGGCAATCTTGAGAGGGAAGTCGCTATCGGAAACTGACTTTCTGGCCGGTTTGTTGGCAACGTGCCCATTGCGAGATTTCGCTGTCGATATTTCTATACGTACTCGTGTAACACATCAAGTTCTTTCTGAAGTTGTTTACATTTATCTCAATGTCTCTGTGAGTGGACCACAGTGTGACGTCATCGGCATAAATGAGAAGTCTTGTATTATCAACGTCCTGTAGGTTATACGCTAGGGGCATAAGGCAGTATTAAATAATAATGGTGCCTGAACAGAACCTTGTGTTACCCCACAGTTTGATGTAAAAGAACGGAATTCCTGCCCATGTGCACGTATATAGAGTGTTCGGCGGGTTAAGAAGAAGTGTACTAATTTCTTTACCTGAAGCGGCAACCCGAGCGTATCCATGTTTCGTAGAGTGTCCTCGTGATTTAAATTATCGTACGCTTTGGATATATATGTCAGTACCCACGACAGTGCGCACCAAATGACTGTAAGGTGAGACGTGCAGGACTTCATCTGCCAGTATGGCTAGGCCATATTCTGTACCTAAGTAAGGCCTGAATACGATCTGAGCTGGATGGTTTTTATGGTTGTGTTCAAGCCACCAGAAAAGCTTAATAACGAGCATTCGCGCAAACAATTTGCAGATGGTTGGTGTCAAAGAAAGTGCTCAGAGAGCTTCAAAGCTTGGCGGCTTTCCTGGTTTAGGTATGGGCCCCACTATGGAGTGTTTCCACTCAGGTGGGAGTGATCCATCGATTCATACGCTATGCATAACCTGGAGTAATGTGTCGATGGCCTCACCTTCCAAGTTTTTTAAAAAGCTCATACGGAAGATGGTCATGTCCAGACATTGAATGTGGCTTTGTGCCTTCAATTGCAGCGAGTATCTCTGCTTTTGTGAAAGGCATCGTAATTCCCAAATTATCATTCGCATCAATTGAAGGAGGATTTGCCGGTGGTTGTTGGTTAATAGAACAAAAGCTTACAGCTGCTTGCTTGGCAAAATCTTCCGGCGTAAGGTTGAGAGCCAGTCGGATTCCTGATGATGGGTCTGCATGACAACCACCGTGCTCCATGGTCCAAAACGTGTGTCATAATTTCTTGTTTCCTGCTCACACCAATCCCGCCAGCGGTTTTGTGACAGTTGCTTTTCGTATCGCCGAGCAGGTGCAATGATGCGGTTAGCCAAAGCGCGGGCTTCGTGCTGCAAAGGGTTGCGATTACTCATATGTTCCGCCTGCTGGCGCTGCGCCCATAGTTTAAGGAGGTTTAGGTCAGGGGTTGGTTGGTCCTCATTTACTGTCGTAGAAATCGTTGAGTCGTTGTTTGTGAGGTGGAGATGGCAGTCGTTGCATCCAATGTTTTTGCTCTGTCATCGTCGCGGACCTTGCCCCAATCGGTTACCCGTATTTTGCGATGAAGTTTATTTATGTATTTAGTGTGTATGCCAATCAATAAGGGTGAGTGGTCACTTCCCCATGCGTCTTGCTCAGCCACCCATGTAGGAGATCCAGGACTAAGCCACCAAGTGAGGTCCGCTGCGTGAGATCGAATTGCCGGTATGCCTGGATGATTCAGAAGGGCGAAGTTTGAATCCGTGAAGACTTCGTAGACCCGCTTGCCTTTTTTTGAGTCACTTTCATATCCCCACATGGTGTGCAGGGCATTAAAATCACCTCCAACAAAAACTGGAACCCTTGAATATATGGACCGAGGTTTAGGTGTGTTCTGCTTGGTCTCCCGTAAAATGAGACAACTATTAATGATGTTTTGGCCGGACGGGTTAAAGCCGCAACCATTTCTTGTTGTTGTGCCTACCCTTTATCGAGGGTGATCGGTGTTTGGGGAATGTTTGTATAGATGTAAACGGCGGCCTTCCCAGGTTTTTCTATTGAGGATCCTCCGCACTTATCTGGAATGGAAGGGATATAGTAACCAATAAAATGTGGGATTCCACAGAGTTTATTCCACTCCTCTAGAAGCAACGCCCACACATTAAGTTTGCCGAACTGTATTTTTGACTTTAGTTTTCCTGATCTGTTACAGAGTCCGTGGCCGTTCCATTGTAAAATGACTGGTTGCTGCTTACGTGGAAAGTTAGCCATGGTGAATACTGGTTCGAATTAGTTTGTCAGTTTGCCCAGGGTGTCAAGTACAAGCGGCCACATGGCCGGATAAGTAGGGACTTCCTTTTTCACAGGCGGGAATGGCAAGGTAGGCGTGACCATAGTACGTGGCAGCGTCGCTGCGATTTCCTTCCGGCGGTTAGATATCTGTGCTTTCCTTTCGCGCAACAGTACCAGCTGCCGTGACAGCAGCGCTATCTGGGCGTCCAAGTCAACAGTATCTTGCTCTTCAACCACCTCGGCCTTATTCAATGTCTCCCCAGCGGGGCCATAAACTGATTTGCCCTTTTTTGAAATTTCGAGCACCTCAGAATACGACGGGCCAGCTTGCGAGGTTGGCTCGAGTGTCTTCTGCCAGTGTTAATTCCTGAAAGCGATTATAAAGCAAGGCAGGCTCCGGTGTATCCCGTGTAGTACTGCGCATACGGGCAGCAGCAGAGGCACGCTGCTTGGTCCGGCATATCGGGGACGTAATGTCATGCTCATCTGACTTGCAAAGTCCGCATCGATAGCGGAGCTTTCCATCTGGTGCCGTTCGTTCTGTGTCAGGAAATGTTGTTGGACACTACTTTTGTAGGTGTCCAAGTTTATAACACCTGTAGCAGAACACGGCGCGTGGTTTATACTACTTTGGGCGCACTATACAGCCATTGTATTAAATAATTTTCGGTAATGCTTGCGGACCTTATATGGTGACTAGGTAAGTCCTGCCATTAACCAAACATCGAATAGCCATTACATTACGGGACGCAGACTGCAGATCCTCAATGGTTTGTGCGGTGGAATCCTTTAGATCCACGCCGTAAACGACGCATCGCTGCACGTTAGGTCCTGACGCAAAGTATGCCTGCACTGGCACATATTGTTTAGTTGTCACTGGTATTCTTCCTATATCGCATATCTTTTGTGCGTAATCCAGAGAGGCAAGGTGGACTGTTCGAGTTCGAGGCTTTATGTACAACGAACCCTTGGTACCCACGTGCGCAAAGACACTGATCAATTACATTCTGAATTGCTCTTGGGGGGATGGAAGTTATATTAAACTTAATGGTTGGCCTGATATGAACATGGAAACATCGCTCAGAAGAGGGAGCCGGATTAGAAATGGTGGAGGTCTCGGGGGCGGCCCTTACATTCTTAATTGGCCGCGGCGTCAGTGCAGCATCATCAGGTGTCTCGGTTGTACAGGAAGCCCGTTTGTCCTTGCTGGGGGCAAGAATGCACTGGAAATCCATGCCATGGTGTTGTCCTTTGAGAAGGTCCTGTGTTGCTACCATTCGGGCTGCTGAGCCAGGTGTTCTTCCATGGAGACTGGTCTGCTCGAGCCGGTGTCTGGAAACCTAGGCTGGTCAAGCGGCGCCTTTTCTGAAGCGCCAGTGCTTGCAGCTGTCGGGACTACCAGTGACTGCAGTGCTGCGGCTGCGGGTTGCGGCCCACCGACTGAGCTCGGCGTGGCCATTTCAGGCCTAGCCGCCACGCCCCATCTGTGGGCACGTACTTTCGGTTGAAGACACGACGAATGCTTGGAGGTGGTCTATCTATCTATCTATCTATCTATCTATCTATCTATCTATCTATCTATCTATCTATCTATCTATCTATCTATCTATCTATCTATCTATCTATCTATCTATCTATCATGATAGATAGATAGATACTAAGGATAGACGCTAACGTATCGAGTCACCGTTTCTCGAAAGTACATTCATAAATTGATGAAATGGTAAACTATAATTACCCGATCTTTTTATTTAGCTTTTCTTCTTTGATTTACCCACTCAGTGTGTGTGCCACTGGGTGTGTGCCCATTCTTGGCCAATTCTTCAAAATGGATTGTCCTACTATGATTTCTATATAAGCACGGGAATGTCCCACTGTGCCACAATCGGGAGAGTATCTCTAAATGTTGCTAGATACGTGTCGTACTTCTCTGGGTCATCTGTCATCACCATTCTTCCCTCGACAAGCATCATGCACTGCTTTCGTTCAAGTGACACGGCTGCGTATGTGTGTCCCACTGTGCCTCCGCCTAATTTGAAGCTTCCATTTTGTAATGGCTTGTGAGCGATGAAGTGCATAAACATACAAATATTTGACAATGAAGTTGTGCCTTTTGCACTGAATCAACGTGACCATTTCATGAGGTTAAACGTTGGACAGAATAAAGGTACTCAGAAATGTGCGCACTGCCGTTATCTGTATAACACTTATGTAATCGCGTTACTAAAACTTCGCTTCACATACACTGCGCCATAAGCAGGGGATCTACATATTTTTTTTCAGTAAAGATTTCGGCAAGGAAGGCATCAGGGGTGCTATAACGTAAAGCTATTACAATTCGGCAATCAGCCCAACGCGATTGGTAAAAAGATTTTCGGGCGACTCACAACTTCGCCTGTCTGTCACGCGTCGTCTCCAAAACCGTGATAGCTCCCCATCTGATATAAGGTATACACCCTGATTATACATGAATAAACCGCACAAAAGAAAAATAATTATTCCTGATCGATTCGACGCCATTTCACCAACAGCCCTCTGCTACTGGTCCAATGCATACGGGCTGCGCCTACTTCGCCTGTCTGCCACGTGACCTCACAAAACCGGGAACACTCACCACGTCAAAGTGTCGTGCACGCGAAAAAATGCGTTAATATACCGAAAAAAAAAACTGAAAAATTTTCTCAATAGGCAGAGACTGCCCCGTTCCGAAAGGAATAGAAGATGGCTGCCCGCCGATCAATCAGGCCCTCGCTACTCGCACCTGCCGGTGACCATGTATTTATTTGCGCATGATAAACCTTTTTGCGTGGCAGTAAAACGTTATCGAGCCCCTTCGGCACGTATACGACATCGCTCTGCCAACTCTCCCTTGATGAGGATCCGTTTTAGCGGCATTGTTATCGTTCCGTTGCATGCCGCCGCGATTTTCGACCAGCCACCACAAGCTACGTAAGGCGAAGTGGACCAATCGGAGAAGCCGGCACCACCCTGATCATGCGGTTACCTAATTTCACTGTGCTGGCTCGGCCCCATCGAAACCCTCTCCACTAGAGCGTGCTCCTCGCGTTTTGTCAGCCAATCAGATAACAAACACCTCCCAGTGCATGCAATGTTATTCGTTTTGAACGCGAACAAAAGTGACCTCCTATAAACGAGGAGAGTGTTTGATTGGGTTGTTCAGACAACGCTACGGTCCACCGCCCGATGCTTGCGTCGGTGCTTACGGAAATTTGACGTCAGGAAATTTGAATAAAAAGAGTTTTGAATAGCTTTACGTTACAGCGCCCCAGAATGAATTCCTGTGAAACTTCATCATAGTGTAGAATTATCTTCGAATATATCGTTCATAATACAAGTAAATGTAATTCTGGATTATGTATTAATGTTTTCCATTATTATTCATTGTAAGCTCCCAGTTCTATGACGTTCGTAGTGGTAATAGGGTTCAAATACATTAGCTAGGCTTGCCTGAAGATCTACGGTTCACTTGTAACGGTACCTGCACAATTGTGGTGCTCACATACGGCTTATCTATCATAACTGGCAATTGAACAGCATGTAAGTTTTCATCCGAATCTCATTCCCCACGACGTTTTGTTTCGCCATACACCAGCTGGAACAATTGCATACAGAACACGCGTTTCTCAAACTACTTTCAGATAGCCGGTTGCTTTATTTTACACACAGTAAAAAGCATTCTCGTCGGAAAATCTGATATTTCTATAGAATGCATAGAAAGCATAAGAACATCAATTGTTGCACTTTTGTCATATGCACTCATTACTGCTTTCTTGGTAGAACGAAAAATGACAGCGAGTGAAACGCATTGCAACGCATGATAATTTTCCATGTGGCTGCATTAAGGCATATGAACTAAACCTCCATTTTCAGAGATTGGGTGTCGTTACACAAAATTCGTTTCCCTGCCGCACAAGTCGTATCGTTTTCTTTGCATTCTGGTATACGAGCTGCCACAAGAGAACCTGATTTTCTGTTCGCAAGCGGCACTTTTCAAATTTATTTTCTCGAAACATTCTTCAATCTTTCACGTTTGACGCAACTGCATATCAGTAACACGATACCTTCTCGCGTTTTGATCTGATCTCACCATTGGGGCCTACAGCTAGGCCGTATTCATTAAGTTAGAAAGTTCATAAAAGTGTTCTGTATATTATAAGCTTTCTTACCTGCTCTTTCTTATGGGATTTTGCCGAGCTTTACGATAGTTTAAAGATATCTGTTGCAGGGAAACTGTTGGTTAGAACTGTTATGCAAACGGTATGCATTTGTTTGTGTATACATCTGTTTATACAGCGCAATGACTCGAGGCCGGCTCAGGTTATCGATTGCCCAAGGCTATTTGCTGCTCAGGCATGAGGTTGTGGGTTAAATTCACTGTGACGGTCACGTCAGCATTTGCCTGAAAAACAAAAACGCTTCGCTACGAATGTTTGACCGCCCGGTAATGAACGCTATGTAGCCCCAATTAGTCCCAACCGCTTCACTGCTCCATAAAAAAAAAAAAAGGAAAGTGACTGGCGCTGATTCTCCAACTCACACAAACTATAAAAATAATAAACACTAGTTCTTGTAGGACACAGTTAATCAGTAAAACCAATTAAATTACATTAGCGCAGAACATCCGTAAATCAAGGACAAGGCGTTGACAACCATCCCACTGGAGCGGAGTGAGATTGTGTACTTGCGTATTTTGTCTATTTTTATCTGAATGCAAAGCATGAAAAAAAAGCTTTGCAGCAAAGTAATTCAACACATTTTTAATTATCTTGCACAGTATTTGCTTACGCTTATGTAGTGATGCAGGTGCTTGATTTCCACATCATGTATCGCAGTTTTTAAGGTAAAATTATCAATATCTCTTGCAGATGCCAATCTTTCAGGCGCCCAAGCCCCTGCAAAATATGATTTCATGTTTTTATATCTATCCAGGCCAGTAAGTTACGAACAGGATCTGATCGCCAAATAAAAGTGTAGAAGGCAGTTTCTACTCTTGCATCTTTCATTTCCCGAAATTCTTCAGTAAGCGCGAAATTATTTAACATAGATTAGCTCAGGTGTAGAGATGTGCTAACATGGGCTGCATGCGCATCGATGAATGTGAGTTGACAATCAGACCGTGACCTACAGTCAAACAAAGCAAATGCGAGGACATATGAGAATTTTTATGAGCAGCATAACTGCGTTGGCGAAAATTCGTTTGTTCAGCAGCGCGTTAGTGAAAACTGAAAAGCTTCTTCTCACGCGTGCGGTCCCAGCTGCCGGCTCATCTTGTTTAAATCATTAGCCACAACTCTACAAAGGCTGTACATAAAGTACTGGTCCTGCATACAGTTCCAACACTGGCCGTACAGCAAGAATAAATATACTTTCCCATCCGTATTAGGACAAACTGCTGCCTGACCGGGTCGATTGGAGCGAGGGAAGCAGTTGTTTTAGCTCGCTGGTGTCTTTATCGAGTCCATTTTCTGTAGCATTGGAAATTTGTTCTTTCTGTACTCTTTTCCGCTCACTCCTCTCCGGAGTGAGGTACTTAATCTGTCAGCCCTCGTTTTCCCGTTATTTCTCTTCTCTTCACTTAAGGAAAAGAGCAAAAGTGAAAGACCTTCTCATACGCCAAAGAAAAATAACACAGTGTAGAAAATGGCGAGTGAGGAAAGATGAAATGGGACGAAAACACCCTCTATTCATTAAACGCTTTGTCCTAACTGGCTCGTAGACAAAATATAAAGAAGGAACAATGCAGAGAAAAAGTAAACCAGAAATCACCATACGTATTAGGCGCCGATATCTTTATTATTTTGATGTCAACGGCCCTCGTATGGATTCATCTACCAAAGAGCGGAACGGCAGCCCATCCAGAATCCTTGACCGAACTGCGTCAGGCATATTGCGCAATGACGTTGCCGATCGTGAAGGATAGTCTGAGGCATGTTTTAGGTGACCTGTACGTTAAGCAGCCACGCTCTACTATCAACACGACGGCAGAAGACATTTATATTCACGCTTTTTATGAATTCTAGTGGCAAGAATTAGGAAGCACGTCTGAAGAACTTTGGACACTCAAAGTCATCAAGTCACATGAGCGACGTAAGCGGTTGCCTGAACTTTCTTCAGATGCTGTCCGCTAGGGAGTGCGTAGCTGGGTCACATATTCCTGAGTCAGTCAATTATTTTACGCGTTAATGCAGAATTGGTCGGCTTTGAGATTTGTGGTGGTTGTGGCGGTTGTGTTGCAGCAGGTGAGGTCAACCTTCCTGGCTTGGCCGGCCAATGTACCATGGTCAACTTGACCTCCATGAATTCGATATCTCTGAGGATTCTGATGAACGGAATTTTCAGGCATAGAGCTGTTTTCCTGATTACTCTGGGCTCTTCAGGAAACATGGTGCTTCAAAAGCTGGAGTGTGGAAGAACGTACTATTTGAAGGCCGCGATGTAATGCCTTTATTTGTTATTCCACGGCGGGCGCAATTAGATGAAGTGCTCCACATCACCAATGTAACCGAATAGAGCAGAAAGCGTCGAAGTGGGTGGTTCAGAATACTGCGCCTTTTAATTTACTATAAAATGCGCTTTCTCCTTTTAATATTGTGTGCGGAAAGGATTGATAAGTTATCAGGGGCTGATGGCTGAGTGGCTAAATGCCACTTGGAAGAGGGCATTGAAGAAGTACTCTCTACTGATTCACTTTATTTTCGCTCGCCATCATCTACTATCAGCGGATAATGTGCATATGAGATGTTCACCGCCTGGTCAGCATGTGAACATCTGTGCATTTTGAACGTCTGTAGCAGCTTGCGCCGGCATGCCCCAGCTTGCCGGTGCAAGAATGCGGTCCGATCCGCACGCATAGCGACAGAAACTTTGCAGGTTGTCGTCCAAAACTTATCTCACGAAGCGTACGGCCTGGTTAGTGGAGCTTCCGCTAAGCGATCGCATCTGAAGACGCTTGTGCCCAATTTGTATTCAGGTGGCTGTCCGGTGGGTGGTGGTCGGTTTCAAGCGCAACATTTTCCGCAGTGCAAGCGGACGTCATAACCACTTGGTCGCGGCTGGAAACTCCTACTTGATTTTGATTAACAGTGGTTCTTTACCAGGCAACAATTTATGGTGAAGGAGGAACCTTCCATTCCGACCACGTTGGAGTGAACCCGCCATGGCTGTGATCGAACAGACGACCTCGCACTCTTCGGCGCAACGCCACACCAACTGAGCTAATGCAACGGGTTGGTTATTTTTCGCGCAGGACTATATTGAAATGAAAGCTTATCCGTTCACTACTGGGTGCTGCTCATGTGTACAAGAAATGATGGCGCTCCGTTGTCCCGTTACTGTAACTCTGGCCTTGTTTGTGTGCCTTTTCACGGTTTACCAGTTGGAGGCCACGTATGTATGTGAATGAATGGAAATTGCAATGCAGCGAAGTAGTCAACTTCACGTGGCTATTGACGGTGTTGCTTACGAGTTCCCATCACTGTGTTTACCAGAGCTTGCGCTCACGATCTCCATTGTTAAAGATCCGCGAAGGTTTAAGAAAAATGGTCGATGCATCATTTATATGGAAGGTTGTATAACTTACGATTTTGGTGGGTATGATGGAACTAGGGGCACATGCAAGAAAAGCACAGGTTAGGTACTATATTTACGCTACCTAGAAGAATCTTCTGAAACAAACGCGTAAAACAAAAAAAATTTGGTCAGCCCTATGGAGAGTACATGAGGCCTGACGCAAACGCGATTCAAATGTCTACTGTTGTGAGGAGGCCACAGCTATCGCGCTTGTGGCTACTAAGGAGGTACGCCCTGTTGAATAGAAAGATGCTGCCTGGAACAAATGCCTGTGCCAAAGGCTGACGACGTTCTCGTCCGCGCTGCAACGTGCGCGTATTGAAATTAAAAAAAAAGCTATAGACGCCACGAAAGCGAAAGAAGATGAGCCTTCTCAATTTACTGCTCTCGCCTTACGAAGGCGGATTGCGCTTTTTTGAGTGACGAATAATTTAGCACGCATTTATCCATCTGCTATTGTGCGTGTCAAGTCGCCCATAGTTATCTGGGCTTCGGCGACTATAAACTTTTAGAGTGTTCTAGGTAATCAGAGTGTGAACGCGACTGCGCTTGCTATACTGTTTTTCATAAGGCGTTTAGGCCCAAACGAGTAAAGCCCAGGCACCTACTGGAAACTGAGACTATAACCATTCAACCCGCGAGCCCGGTGAAATGGGGCTAGCTTACCAGAGCTTTCAAAGAAATGATCAGATGCCTTTTTCGTTGTCATTGTTCTTAGCGAGGTTTGGAGAGTTGATGGAGCATATAGTCCTGACTAATGCTAACGTCACCTGTTACGCAGGCCTTGCGGGTAAAATATTAAACCGGGTAGCATTCGCGAAGCGCATACGAACGGGAACGAGCAGGGAACGTCGGCCCATTATGTAGCATAATTGTATAGTAGTAACTGTCATCATCATAAATAAACGGTATACTTTACGCGCAGTACAAGTCTATGCGCCAATATAGAGTTACGTTGAAAAAAATATGGAGCAGCTTCACGAGGGCGTTCGATCTAATATCGCGTGGCAAACAGAGCAAAAAATTAATCAGAAAACATGGACAATGGCTAGAAAGACATTAGGCGAGCGCTGACCAGCAGACGCGCGTGTACGCTCGTACACAAAAAAACGTAGGTTCTCACTTCGCCATAGGACAGAAGTAAGCGACACGATCGTCTTCAAGGGGCGTGATTGGGTATTAAGAGTGAGAGCTTTTGAAAGACATCTATGACAAACAAGAGTTGCACTTTTCTCTAGTATTACTATGATTACTAGCTGCTAGGCCCGCCAGGATGCGTTAGCCGAAGCAAGGTCGTGAGAACCAGGAAGAGAAGAAATGTAGGCAATGATAGAAAGAGATGGGGCACAAAGTTCCTCACGCTTTCATGTTTTTTTTCTGTTTCCTTACTTACTGATGCCATTTATTTGTTCTGCTGCCATCGATTTAGTTTTGGCACATGTTTGCGTGTAAGCCTTTGCATGGTTCCACAAGGCTTAGCCTACGAACCAAAAACAATCGTTGAGGAATGACTGCTTCCGGTGGCCGCCTATTTCCGGTTGCCATGCAGCAAAACGGATCTCTCGACGAGTGGAGGGTTGCCAGGAGCGTGCGATGCTTTTCTGAGTTTAAGGGAGGAGTGTCTTCCACGTTGGATAACCGTGTTTTGTTTCATTGCCCTCGCTTTTCTAGTCTACTGCGCTTGCCGACATTAATTATTGTTGGCTCTGGCCTGCTAACGATCGAAAGACAAGCACGTAATAAGTTCCAGTGAGCTTTTTTATATTACTTTACTTTCTGAAACATCAAGCTGCGAAGATTGTGTTTCTGCTGCCGGCCGTTATCTCACTTGAAGACCAGCCTCAAGAGCAGCTATTTTTCTTATCAATCTAACAGCACGAAGGTAGCCTTTAGACAGAAAAAAAATAATAGCAAGGGACGAAAACACCGCACGCCTAATCATTTCCAAACAACTAGCTCAAACCTGCACGTCGCTAAGCAGATATTTGAGTTCCATGAATTGCTCTGTAGCGTGCAAAATACTTAGACCAGCAGGTTATGCAAACGATAAAGGCCCTCACAAAAGTCATACGCCAGCTGCTAAGCAACAGGTGTACACCAGCTGTTCATAGCCCTCAAGTCTTGAGTATTCTCGTTACATCTCTCGTATGTTGTTATACTTAATAGCAATGGTACGTCGGCTACTAGCGTTTTAGGAATAAGCGAGATAGGCATTCCCTGCATGTAGAAACATGTAATACTGTAGATAGACAAGACCGATGTACAACATGTAATAGCGTAGATAGACGAGACCGCTGTACGACGACACACTAACTGTACCATCGTTAACGACGAAGGGAGAACCTTCCACCATTTTGCGCGCTATCAGACTATTTTGCATTATTTAGGTTACGCCGTTCTATTTTAATATATTTATGTTGAATACGTTCTTTTTCCTTCCCCTACGCAAGGTAGCAAACCAGACCGCATTTGGTTGAGCCGCAGTGTTTATTTCCTCTCCTTACTGTCTTTGTGATACAGAACTATACATTGGTCACAGTAAGTGTGAAGTTAATCAAACGTTAACAAGGTTAGGCTTGTGGACAAGTGAAGACTAGGTGTTTACAATGGTTTGCCACCCACAGGCCCAGTGAATAAAATGAATACATACACCTATTAGAAGTTACCAGTGTTTGTGACAACTTTCGATTAACCAAACGGGTTCTAAATTATGCATGCACTTCCCGGCTGCTAGACTGCATAAGAAACTACCGCAGTTTGAGGGAAATGTACGAAGATAAAGTTGTAAAGACACTGCTGGTAAGACGGATTCGCTGTTTGAAAATGCTAAACTTATTGTAAGGATCAAATTTTTTATATGAGCCCAGCCGAATGGCAACAGTGAACCTGCATCTTCAAGGGTGTAATGACAATGATGTGCATTGTTACCGTGACGTGATTAAGTGCACAATATAACAATTATCTTGCCGTAGCTTGTAGAATTCAGCTGTTTTCCTCTTTTCACCCAGCAGCATGAAAAAAAGAAAAAAAATCTGGTTATGAACGCCACCTGTTTCTCGAATGAATGCTTTAAAGCCAATGGCCACAATTTCTTTATTAGAAATTTAACATTAAAGGCAGAAACATTTTTATGCGTTTAAAAATAATATGACCTAAGGAAGGCTGTTTCTTGCGCGTTGATTTCTTTTGATATAGTACTTATCTCAAACGTCGCGCTGCGTATCGTTTTATTTCTTTTATTTTAAGAACTTCCTTACGAGGACCTTGCCCTCGATCCCGGCATCACTAACGGCGTGTACAGTATGCCCGATGGGCGGTCGTGCACGACGCTCTCTAGACATTCGACGTGCTTGCACCACGACTTCACATTATACAAAAGATTAACGTTTGAAGAATTGAATACCTGGCGTCCTTTTGAGATGCTGCTTTATAGAAACAAAGAAATTGCTCTTGTGATCCATTATTCCGCTGGTCCTAGCACTGCATTTGTATACAGGCTTGCCACTGAGGTTTTCTCTCCACATAGCGCGTTACTTTGAGCGCGCACGTGCTCGTGCCGTTATTGACTATTTACATCACCGATGAGCGCGAAAGTTGGGAGGGCACCTGCAGAATGAGATGACATTCCTGTTCCGTCATAAACTAAAGCATAAGAAAAAGGAAATTAAGGAAGAAATCTTGGAAAGACTAGGTCGTAAAACGGAGTGTGTACAAGGAATATACACAAATAACGAGAACACAGGCAAAAATTAAAAAAAAACGGTAAGAGGCGAAGAGAGAGAGCGATCTGTATGAATAATAAAAAAAAAAAGGTGAAGCAGCTAATGAAGCCAACAAAGCTGTTTCACACTTGGTTCGTAAAAGCGGGGCAAATAGAGTGATCCGGACGAAAAGATGATGCCGCACGTTAAGCACTGCCAGCGGGCGCGAGCATCATGCTGAAAAAAAAAGCTACAGATAAAATTAGGCATTTACGCAAGTTCGTTTAATTTCATGGCGTGATTTTTGCAGCGCGAACCACTGAAATAAAAAAAATATGGGGTATTATGTGCCAAAACGACGATATGATTGTGAGGCACGCCGTAGTGGGTGACTCCAGAATAATTAGGACCACCTAGGTTTTTTTAACGTGCACCTAAATCTAAGTACACGAGTATCTTCGCATTTAGCCCCCATAATACCGGAATGGCATAATGAAAAGAAACGAATAGCGCTTACATTTACACAACATAACCCATGCATTAAAAAAATGTCAGGTCACGATGCGGTGTCGACGTAGTTTTATCAGCCCCACGCAAGGTCGTACGCATTTGTAGAATGACGCATGAATGCCTTAGTGGGACATAAAAATAAAAACAAAAACTGGGCCTGCGCAGTTAATTATGAAAAGAAATTTGCCGATTGCTGCGTAGGGGTTGTATATCGAATACCACTCACATGCGCCCGCAGTTATACGTATAGAGCTAACAGGACGCTGTATAAACAAAAGGCTGAGGGACCCAAAAAACGACCGATATAACGATAAGAACGCTATAACTTAGTGTTGTACAGCCACGCCTGCGCCTGCAACCCTCGGTTTGAAGAGACAAATGTGTTTTATCTCCATCATGATTGGGGAACATGGGGCATTTCTAAGGTCTATTATGCTAATAAATATGGTGATAGGTGCTTGAGTCAGCCATGTATAGTGTTACACGATAAGATGTTCGCGCTTTAGAGCCTATGTTAAGGCTACGGAAGCCTGTTTCTTACCCCCCCCCCTTAAAAAATAATTCTTGCCATGAGTTTTCACAAGATTTTACAGCTAGTTCGATCATTGACCTACCGACATGACTAGCGCCAGTGATACAGCGTTTGATAACCTTGTCACCTTGTTTATATTTTTGTGTACTCTTGACCAATAAATTCAGTTGGTAGTCAGAGCTCGCTCTTCACCTTCCTTCACTAACACTTCGCTGTATTCTTTCTACAATTCAATTCTTCGCGCTCGCAAGAATCGCACCATGAAAAAACTTCAATGTAAGGTCATTCAGCTGTTTTATCGAAACTTAGCGTGCACTAAGCATGTTTGTCATTGCCTACACTGTTTTATATTTTAATTCCTTAGATTTTGTTCACTATAGCAGCAACGTCTACATGGACTCAAAATTCGGAAGAAAGGCATTTCCGAATGTTATTTCAGTCTTTTATGAAGTGTTATGAAGAATGATAAGTACTAAGCTCAATGTTATTATTGCGATAGCAACTATATGGACACTTCAACCGGATTTCTGCCGTCGGCGTCGCCGTCGCCGTCACCGTGAGGTTCCCTATAGAGAAAATCTTCGCCGCGCGCCGTATGCCCAAGTGGAAGCGTGCGGGGACGCGCGCTATCACGGAGAGCGAACGCACTCAATCTCCCACGCGCAAGCCAGGAAGCGGGAAGCCAGCGCCGGAGGGAGCGGGGGGGCACTTCTACTCTGCCAACAACCGCGCTCGTCGCTCGCTCGCACCGTCGCTTATCTCCACACGGCTCTGACCTTTATGCGCCGTGCATTCGCCGCTCAGTTTCCGTTGCAGCGATAGACCGCACGTACCTACGACTGTTGCTGCGGCATATGCGCTTGCTGCCAGCGTTTTGACAGTCGTTGTCTGCAGTCATTCAGTGTGATCGATTCATGTTTGTTTGTGCGCGCTCACACCACGCTTGTTCAATCAGTTAGTAATAGTCGGGCCACATTTTCGAACACACGCTACACATGCAATGCTGCCCGGGTCGGCAGTGCAGCGCTACAGGTGTGTCCCTTCGCACGCGCTGCCCACGGGAAGCGCTTCTCATCAACACCACCGTTTCACACGCGCCTTCTCGTGGTCATCGAGTCTCTCTTCATGTCGGTCTACTTACGCCGCAGCACACCTGCTTACTTAATCAGCTCATGTTTACTACAATTCATATTGCTACCAAAGCCGCTCACCTTACTTCGTATGACATTGCTGTGTTGCTATCGCATTCATTGCTTCGCCCTTAGGGCGAAACTGTGACATTTTTCCTTGCCTCCCTCTTCAACTCCTAAAACCTTAAATATTATTAGTCGGGAGTTACAGAAGCTTTACTTAGTACTGCTTGACATATGGAACTACGAGAAACCCATGATGTGCGCAATAAATACATCCACTGCTTGCAGTAAGCAGTTTCTAATGCAAGCTAAGTATACATATTTATGCAAAAACAAACATTCGGTTCACATGTTTTGTTAACGTTTCGTTGCTTCGTGTGGCAAAGGAGTTTCGCGGTAATTTGCAAGATAAAATATTTTTCAGGAAAAGCGAAACTTATCATCAGTCCTATGGTAAAACGCTGCACTTGGGCGGATGATAACTTGTTTCTTGATTTCCGTTATTTGGTGTTCCCACACCACTATATGGCTTATAATCCAGAGTCACACGGTGCTATAATTAAGACGAAGCTTTAGTTCGGGCCCAAATACTACGCGGCATATTCAAATACATGTAAAACGCAGAAACGCTTTTAGGGGCGAAGCTCCTTAGGGCGTGGGTCTGTCCTTCCTCCGTATGTAGCCACCTGTAGTTTTATGAAGTGTTCACTAGATGGAGTAAGTCCGTAGCTCTGGTTGGCATGGAGACCGCTATGTATGTATGTATACGCATATATATACATATATAAGTATATGTATAGTATAACCGGAAGCCGACTTCCGCTTCCGTTTCCACTTCCGCTTCCGTTTCCACTTCCGGTTCCGGAAGCCAGCTTCCGGCTTCCGGACAACGCTTCCGGCGTTTTTCTCTCGTCCGTGGCTAGGTGCGCTGCGGTGCACAAGGGCGTTCGTTCCCGACGCGCGTTCTCTTTCTCTCGTTCCCGCCGCGCGCTCTCTTTCTTTCTCGTCCATAGCTAGGGGCGCTGCGGTGCACAAGGGCGTTCGTTCCCGACGCGCGTTCTCTTTCTCTCGTTCCCGCCGCGCGCTCTCTTTCTTTCTCGTCCGTGGCTAGGTGCGCTGCGGTGCACAAGGGCGTTCGTTCCCGACGCGCGCTCTCTTTCTCTCGTTCCCGCCGCGCGCTCTCTTTCTTTCTCGTCCATAGCTAGGGGCGCTGCGGTGCACAAGGGCGTTCGTTCCCGACGCGCGTTCTCTTTCTCTCGTTCCCGCCGCGCGCTCTCTTTCTTTCTCGTCCGTGGCTAGGTGCGCTGCGGTGCACAAGGGCGTTCGTTCCCGACGCGCGCTCTCTTTCTCTCGTTCCCGCCGCGCGCTCTCTTTCTTTCTCGTCCATAGCTAGGGGCGCTGCGGTGCACAAGGGCGTTCGTTCCCGACGCGCGCTCTCTTTCTCTCGTTCCCGCCGCGCGCTCTCTTTCTTTCTCGTCCATAGCTAGGTGCGCTGCGGTGCACAAGGGCGTTCGTTCCCGACGCGCGTTCTCTTTCTCTCGTTCCCGCCGCGCGCTCTCTTTCTTTCTCGTCCATAGCTAGGTGCGCTGCGGTGCACAAGGGCGTTCGTTCCCGACGCGCGCTCTCTTTCTCTCGTTCCCGCCGCGCGCTCTCTTTCTTTCTCGTACATAGCTAGGGGCGCTGCGGTGCACAAGGGCGTTCGTTCCCGACGCGCGTTCTCTTTCTCTCGTTCCCGCCGCGCGCTCTCTTTCTTTCTCGTCCATAGCTAGGGGCGCTGCGGTGCACAAGGGCGTTCGTTCCCGACGCGCGCTCTCTTTCTCTCGTTCCCGCCGCGCGCTCTCTTTCTTTCTCGTCCATAGCTAGGGGCGCTGCGGTGCACAAGGGCGTTCGTTCCCGACGCGCGTTCTCTTTCTCTCGTTCCCGCCGCGCGCTCTCTTTCTTTCTCGTCCATAGCTAGGGGCGCTGCGGTGCACAAGGGCGTTCGTTCCCGACGCGCGTTCTCTTTCTCTCGTTCCCGCCGCGCGCTCTCTTTCTTTCTCGTCCATAGCTAGGGGCGCTGCGGTGCACAAGGGCGTTCGTTCCCGACGCGCGTTCTCTTTCTCTCGTTCCCGCCGCGCGCTCTCTTTCTTTCTCGTCCATAGCTAGGGGCGCTGCGGTGCACAAGGGCGTTCGTTCCCGACGCGCGTTCTCTTTCTCTCGTTCCCGCCGCGCGCTCTCTTTCTTTCTCGTCCATAGCTAGGGGCGCTGCGGTGCACAAGGGCGTTCGTTCCCGACGCGCGTTCTCTTTCTCTCGTTCCCGCCGCGCGCTCTCTTTCTTTCTCGTCCATAGCTAGGGGCGCTGCGGTGCACAAGGGCGTTCGTTCCCGACGCGCGTTCTCTTTCTCTCGTTCCCGCCGCGCGCTCTCTTTCTTTCTCGTCCATAGCTAGGGGCGCTGCGGTGCACAAGGGCGTTCGTTTCCGACGCGCGCTCTCTTTCTCTCGTTCCCGCCGCGCGCTCTCTTTCTTTCTCGTCCATAGCTAGGGGCGCTGCGGTGCACAAGGGCGTTCGTTTCCGACGCGCGCTCTCTTTCTCTCGTTCCCGCCGCGCGCTCTCTTTCTTTCTCGTCCATAGCTAGGGGCGCTGCGGTGCACAAGGGCGTTCGTTCCCGACGCGCGTTCTCTTTCTCTCGTTCCCGCCGCGCGCTCTCTTTCTTTCTCGTCCATAGCTAGGGGCGCTGCGGTGCACAAGGGCGTTCGTTCCCGACGCGCGTTCTCTTTCTCTCGTTCCCGCCGCGCGCTCTCTTTCTTTCTCGTCCATAGCTAGGGGCGCTGCGGTGCACAAGGGCGTTCGTTCCCGACGCGCGTTCTCTTTCTCTCGTTCCCGCCGCGCGCTCTCTTTCTTTCTCGTCCATAGCTAGGGGCGCTGCGGTGCACAAGGGCGTTCGTTCCGACGCGCGTTCTCTTTCTCTCGTTCCCGCCGCGCGCTCTCTTCTTTCTCGTCCATAGCTAGGGGCGCTGCGGTGCACAAGGGCGTTCGTTCCCGACGCGCGTTCTCTTTCTCTCGTTCCCGCCGCGCGCTCTCTTTCTTTCTCGTCCGTGGCTAGGTGCGCTGCGGTGCACAAGGGCGTTCGTTCCCGACGCGCGTTCTCTTTCTCTCGTTCCCGCCGCGCGCTCTCTTTCTTTCTCGTCCATAGCTAGGGGCGCTGCGGTGCACAAGGGCGTTCGTTCCGACGCGCGTTCTCTTTCTCTCGTTCCCGCCGCGCGCTCTCTTTCTTTCTCGTCCATAGCTAGGGGCGCTGCGGTGCACAAGGGCGTTCGTTTCCGACGCGCGTTCTCTTTCTCTCGTTCCCGCCGCGCGCTCTCTTTCTTTCTCGTCCATAGCTAGGGGCGCTGCGGTGCACAAGGGCGTTCGTTCCGACGCGCGTTCTCTTTCTCTCGTTCCCGCCGCGCGCTCTCTTTCTTTCTCGTCCATAGCTAGGGGCGCTGCGGTGCACAAGGGCGTTCGTTCCCGACGCGCGTTCTCTTTCTCTCGTTCCCGCCGCGCGCTCTCTTTCTTTCTCGTCCATAGCTAGGGGCGCTGCGGTGCACAAGGGCGTTCGTTCCCGACGCGCGTTCTCTTTCTCTCGTTCCCGCCGCGCGCTCTCTTTCTTTCTCGTCCATAGCTAGGGGCGCTGCGGTGCACAAGGGCGTTCGTTCCCGACGCGCGTTCTCTTTCTCTCGTTCCCGCCGCGCGCTCTCTTTCTTTCTCGTCCATAGCTAGGGGCGCTGCGGTGCACAAGGGCGTTCGTTCCCGACGCGCGTTCTCTTTCTCTCGTTCCCGCCGCGCGCTCTCTTTCTTTCTCGTCCATAGCTAGGGGCGCTGCGGTGCACAAGGGCGTTCGTTTCCGACGCGCGTTCTCTTTCTCTCGTTCCCGCCGCGCGCTCTCTTTCTTTCTCGTCCATAGCTAGGGGCGCTGCGGTGCACAAGGGCGTTCGTTTCCGACGCGCGTTCTCTTTCTCTCGTTCCCGCCGCGCGCTCTCTTTCTTTCTCGTCCATAGCTAGGGGCGCTGCGGTGCACAAGGGCGTTCGTTCCGACGCGCGTTCTCTTTCTCTCGTTCCCGCCGCGCGCTCTCTTTCTTTCTCGTCCATAGCTAGGGGCGCTGCGGTGCACAAGGGCGTTCGTTCCCGACGCGCGTTCTCTTTCTCTCGTTCCCGCCGCGCGCTCTCTTTCTTTCTCGTCCATAGCTAGGGGCGCTGCGGTGCACAAGGGCGTTCGTTCCCGACGCGCGTTCTCTTTCTCTCGTTCCCGCCGCGCGCTCTCTTTCTTTCTCGTCCATAGCTAGGGGCGCTGCGGTGCACAAGGGCGTTCGTTCCCGACGCGCGTTCTCTTTCTCTCGTTCCCGCCGCGCGCTCTCTTTCTTTCTCGTCCATAGCTAGGGGCGCTGCGGTGCACAAGGGCGTTCGTTCCCGACGCGCGCTTCTCTTTCTCTCGTTCCCGCCGCGCGCTCTCTTTCTTTCTCGTCCATAGCTAGGGCGCTGCGGTGCACAAGGGCGTTCGTTCCCGACGCGCGTTCTCTTTCTCTCGTTCCCGCCGCGCGCTCTCTTTCTTTCTCGTCCATAGCTAGGGGCGCTGCGGTGCACAAGGGCGTTCGTTCCCGACGCGCGTTCTCTTTCTCTCGTTCCCGCCGCGCGCTCTCTTTCTTTCTCGTCCATAGCTAGGGGCGCTGCGGTGCACAAGGGCGTTCGTTCCCGACGCGCGTTCTCTTTCTCTCGTTCCCGCCGCGCGCTCTCTTTCTTTCTCGTCCATAGCTAGGGGCGCTGCGGTGCACAAGGGCGTTCGTTCCCGACGCGCGTTCTCTTTCTCTCGTTCCCGCCGCGCGCTCTCTTTCTTTCTCGTCCATAGCTAGGGGCGCTGCGGTGCACAAGGGCGTTCGTTCCCGACGCGCGTTCTCTTTCTCTCGTTCCCGCCGCGCGCTCTCTTTCTTTCTCGTCCATAGCTAGGGGCGCTGCGGTGCACAAGGGCGTTCGTTCCCGACGCGCGTTCTCTTTCTCTCGTTCCCGCCGCGCGCTCTCTTTCTTTCTCGTCCATAGCTAGGGGCGCTGCGGTGCACAAGGGCGTTCGTTCCCGACGCGCGTTCTCTTTCTCTCGTTCCCGCCGCGCGCTCTCTTTCTTTCTCGTCCATAGCTAGGGGCGCTGCGGTGCACAAGGGCGTTCGTTCCCGACGCGCGTTCTCTTTCTCTCGTTCCCGCCGCGCGCTCTCTTTCTTTCTCGTCCATAGCTAGGGGCGCTGCGGTGCACAAGGGCGTTCGTTTCCGACGCGCGCTCTCTTTCTCTCGTTCCCGCCGCGCGCTCTCTTTCTTTCTCGTCCGTGGCTAGGTGCGCTGCGGTGCACAAGGGCGTTCGTTCCCGACGCGCGTTCTCTTTCTCTCGTTCCCGCCGCGCGCTCTCTTTCTTTCTCGTCCATAGCTAGGGGCGCTGCGGTGCACAAGGGCGTTCGTTCCCGACGCGCGTTCTCTTTCTCTCGTTCCCGCCGCGCGCTCTCTTTCTTTCTCGTCCATAGCTAGGGGCGCTGCGGTGCACAAGGGCGTTCGTTCCCGACGCGCGTTCTCTTTCTCTCGTTCCCGCCGCGCGCTCTCTTTCTTTCTCGTCCATAGCTAGGGGCGCTGCGGTGCACAAGGGCGTTCGTTCCCGACGCGCGTTCTCTTTCTCTCGTTCCCGCCGCGCGCTCTCTTTCTTTCTCGTCCATAGCTAGGGGCGCTGCGGTGCACAAGGGCGTTCGTTCCCGACGCGCGTTCTCTTTCTCTCGTTCCCGCCGCGCGCTCTCTTTCTTTCTCGTCCATAGCTAGGGGCGCTGCGGTGCACAAGGGCGTTCGTTCCCGACGCGCGTTCTCTTTCTCTCGTTCCCGCCGCGCGCTCTCTTTCTTTCTCGTCCATAGCTAGGGGCGCTGCGGTGCACAAGGGCGTTCGTTCCCGACGCGCGTTCTCTTTCTCTCGTTCCCGCCGCGCGCTCTCTTTCTTTCTCGTCCATAGCTAGGGGCGCTGCGGTGCACAAGGGCGTTCGTTCCCGACGCGCGTTCTCTTTCTCTCGTTCCCGCCGCGCGCTCTCTTTCTTTCTCGTCCATAGCTAGGGGCGCTGCGGTGCACAAGGGCGTTCGTTCCCGACGCGCGTTCTCTTTCTCTCGTTCCCGCCGCGCGCTCTCTTTCTTTCTCGTCCATAGCTAGGGGCGCTGCGGTGCACAAGGGCGTTCGTTCCCGACGCGCGTTCTCTTTCTCTCGTTCCCGCCGCGCGCTCTCTTTCTTTCTCGTCCATAGCTAGGGGCGCTGCGGTGCACAAGGGCGTTCGTTCCCGACGCGCGTTCTCTTTCTCTCGTTCCCGCCGCGCGCTCTCTTTCTTTCTCGTCCATAGCTAGGGGCGCTGCGGTGCACAAGGGCGTTCGTTCCCGACGCGCGTTCTCTTTCTCTCGTTCCCGCCGCGCGCTCTCTTTCTTTCTCGTCCATAGCTAGGGGCGCTGCGGTGCACAAGGGCGTTCGTTTCCGACGCGCGCTCTCTTTCTCGTCCGTAGCTAGGGGCGCTGCATTGCACAAGGGCGTTCGTTCCTGACGCGCGCTCTCTTTATCTCTCGTCCGTAGCTGTGGATTACCAGAATGATCCCCCGGTGCTTCGACCACTCATCATCATTCACTTCGTGGATATGCTATGCCTTTTTTATGAGATAACCCGGCCCCAGACTGGTTTTAACAAAATATGTTGCATTTGAGAGGGCAAGTCAAATTCTAGTGAATGCTAGAAGCGCAATTTCGATTTCGGGCCTGAAATAATAATTAAAAAACATTTTCAAACATAACTTTCAAAAATTTGGAAATTCGAAAAAAAATAGAAGCACGAAGTTTACAAAGTAATAGCTCGGCATGAACAACTGATGTCGTGGTTCTGTAAACGACATCCATTAGATCATTCAAAGCGGACAAATTCTGTATGTATATTTATATCTTATGTGAATTTCTTACGTTATGTACAAGGGTTCAGCAAAAGCTGTATTTGTAATTACAATTTTTTTGAGATTAATGTGGAATATATCAATTTTGTCCTCTTTAAATGTTCTAATATATGCAATTCACAGAATTGTGATACGATTTTTCATTGCGCCGTTACAGAGTTATAAACTTGGTTGTTTCGTTTTCCGAAAATTCGTATTATTTGCGAATTCTTAATAAAAAAATGACAACCTAAATATAAAATTCGAAACCAACAGTCACTAGAGTTTAAGTTTTTCTTTTAAATATAACGAACGTCGTCAAATTTGGTGCAGTGATTGACGAGAAAAACGAATTCTTCTTTTGCATGTATTTAGATAGGAGTACCCGAGCAAACGCTTCCTCTTATTAAGGAACACAATAACGGTAGCAGCCAGCGGCGCCAAATGAGGACCTTGTGAAAATTAGTGGATTTCGTTCATTTCGGGTATACGATTACACTCAAAACTTCTTTATTTCGCCATTTGTTCTGCCCAGATGCCCCGGTGGCAGGAGGACGTAAATGGACAGCTCTGTGTTATACACCTATAGGGGGCCTTTGATGGTTTACTGTCGAGGCAGCGGTGGAAATGCAAAGATGCAAATGCCGCCCGCGTTCGCACCGAACGCGCGTGGCGTTGGTGACTGTTGCCGGTGCCTCTGGGGCGCCTACCGTCGCGCCTCTAACCTAAGCTGCTTCGCATTATCGCGCGCGGAGCCGCAGGTGTTGCCATTCGTTGCGCAATCCGGAGAGGAGAGGAGTGGCGGAGAGGAGATGAGGACTGCCGAGAGGAGAGATGAGACAAGGAGAGGAGAGGAGGGGGAGGAGGATGCGCATGCGCAGTAGGGGTGTGGACGCACGGCGGATGGATGGATGGAGGGAGGGAGGGAGTGACATAGCCCCGAGCATAAGATGCTTCGCATCTAAAAATATATTCACGTGGAGAAGACAAATGGCATATATATTAACCGGCAAACGTCACACAATCTTCTAGGTGCGAAGCTTCTTATGCGCCCGTGCAGTCGGCGTCTCCTGTCGTCGTCGTCACGCTCGGCACGCGCTTGTGCTCCCGCGTTCGTCGTTCTCGTCGCCTTCTTCCACATCTGGCTGCGTTGCCGCTCATCATTCCAGCGTAGGATTTCACTTTCTTTCCTGTCGTCGTAATGGGGAGGCCGCGTTACGGGGTTATGAGCCATGGCTTAAGGCAGTATGAGCCCATTAGTGGTGCATCACTGCATGCTTCGCACTTCCCCAGGTTTCGCGTTAGTGGAGCTGCATTTCGCTCAATGGGCCGTTTGACACCTACGCATAAAATTTAATTCACCACTCAAACCAAGCCTACGACTTAACTCGAGCACTGTACTAACTAATAAAAAGTAAAACAGTAAGAAAGGCGTCCATAATGGCCAGATTGCTGAGGCAGTTAAAGAAAGCAATGATGGTAAAATTACTTTGGTAATTCATCAAGCTTGTGATGGTAAATCATCAAGCTTGTCCTGAAATAATACTAGTGACGGCTTGGCCGCACGGCGATCTTTTTTTGTTAATTACTACCATATAAAGCCAGCAGCAATGAAAGCCAAGGCAAAAACACAGGGGTAATTAGCTGTGGCTGAAATGTAAATTTCCAAAATAATGAAGAAAAAGATGAAATGACAGTGTAAGGAAAGATAGCTTGTCGATGGTGAGGACAGAACCGACAACCTTTGTATTACGCGTGCGATGCGCTCTCAATTGCGCTACAGCGACGGCAATCAATTCGCCCACTATTTCGGCAGCGTGCAGTCTTTTTAACCTTCCAGTTTGTTTTATCGAGAAGCAAGCGCATTCAAAAGCTGGGTTGCTTGCCGCTCGCATGAGCCCGCACTGAGTTTAGTGACAATGCATAGAAGCTTATCAAGTCTCACTTGTGCTTTAGTTTTGCTAGGGCCTAATTAAATTCCTGTTCTTTGTGCATTCACGGTCAGCAGTTGGCGCGCCGTCTCAATGTCTTCCTCCGAGAGATTTCTCCGCCTCACTGGCCTTTGTTAAGACGTGTTCATCGGAGCACCAGTGCGCGTTTTCTCTTCAGCCCGTTCCGCCCCCCCCCCTTTTTTTTTGTTACCTTCCAGTTTATTCCACATTTTTTCGCCGTTTCTCTCCGTCTTATTCCACCACTTCTTTATTTATTCACCTTTTTACGATCACTTCCTTGTGGACTTTTCCCTTTAGTTGTTTTGCATACCCTAGAGCCAACAATTTGGATTTCAGAGAATGATAGGATACATGCATTGGTAAAAATAAACATATTTATGCTCACGTTTACTTTGAGGCTCATAATTTCTCTGTGTTGTGTACAAGAGCTCTTGGTGTCTTGGAAGAGTTGGTAAGAACTATTAAAAGAACATAATCAAACAAAGAAGCAAGCACGTGGCGGTGAAGTTTTATGTGCGGCGTGCTGCGTAAACGATTACGGTAAAGATCCAGAATGCCAGGAGACTAGGAAACCAAACGTGAACGATGACATAGTCCAGATGCATGGGCATTTTGACAGACATCATTTACCGCCTGCGTTGCAGGGCAATTGTGCTACTCCCGCAGCAATGATTTCTTTTTTTATGTTTTGGTGTTCTTTGTGTTCTTGGTGTAAAGGAGTACATTTATCCATGTCAATTCCTCACAGGAGACCCTGATCATGAGAAATAAATTTATAGAAGAGTAAAATTGGGCTGGAGTGCATACGGCAGGCATTACCAAATGCTGACTGGGAGATTACCACTGTCGTTGAAAAGAAAAGCGTACAATAATTGCATTCTACCGGTGCTAACATTAGCGGCAGTAACTTGGAGGTTAACAAAGAAGCTCGAGAACAAGTTAAGGACCGCACAAAGAGCGATGGAACGAAAAATGTTAGGCCTAACGTAAAGAGACAGGAAGAGAGAGGTGTGGATCAGAGAACAAACAGAGATAGCCGATATGCTAGTTGACATTAAGCGGAAAAAGTGGAGCTGATGGGCAGGCAATGTAACGCGTAGGATGTATAACCGGCGGACCATTAGAGCTACAGAATTGATATCAAAAGAAGGGAAGCGCAGTCGAGGATGGTAGAAAGCTAGGTGGGTGATGAAGTAAGTAAATTTGCAGACGCAAGTTGGAATCAGCTAGCGCAAAACAGGGGTAATTGGAGATCGCAGCGAGAGACCTTCGTCCTGGAGTGGACGTGAAATATAGGCTTACGATGATGATGACACTTTGTGCGTGCATTTTAATACTCGCCAAAGAATGTTTACGCTTTAAAAAAAGTTGTCGCAGTTTCACCTGAAAGGCGAAGCATCAATTGAGATACCAAATTTGTAGAGAGCTATACGGAGTAATGATAGCTTTATCAGCTGTATAAACTTGGACATGCAGCAGCACCGGCAACACGCAGAACTATTGTCGACGCCGTCGGCGTTTTGCCCGCGTTCGCTCAAAATGCGTGCGGCGTTGGTGACTGTTGCCGGAGCCTCTGATATAAATAGGCACTTGGTGCCGCAGCTAAACGTCGCCTCCCTTCTCTCCCCCTACCCCCCTCCCCCACGGCCTCTCGCGCGTCGGAAGAAGGCGCGTTTGCTCTACATATATGGTGATTGTAAAGGAGGAAAGAGACGCCTACTTCTGCAGCCCTTAAGCGAGCACGGCGCAGAACGCGCGTTTGTTCTCCGCCGTGCGTTCACTCCCCGTGAAAGCGCGCGCCCCTCGCGCCCTTTCACTCGCACATACAGGGTTCGGCGCGCGGCGACGATTTCATCTCCGTTGACGTCATACGGAACCTCACGGCGACGGAGACGGCGACGGCAGAAATCTGCTTTTGAGTGTCCATATAATTGCTATCGCAATAAAAATGGCACAGTTTCGCCCTCAGGGCGAAGCAATGAATGCGATAGCAACACAGCAATGTCATACGAAGTAAGGTGAGCGGCTTTGGTAGCAACAACACGCAGAACTGTTGTCGACGCCATCGGCGTTTTGCCCGCGTTAGCTCAAAATGCGTGCGGCGTTGGTGACTGTTGCTGGAGCCTCTGTTATAAATAGGCACTTGGTGCCGCAGCTAAACGTCGCCTCCCTTCCCTCCCCCTCCCCCATGGCCTATCGCGCGTCTGAAGAAGGCGCGTTTGCTCTACATATATGGTGATTGTAAAGGAGAAAAGAGACGCCTACTTCTGCAGCCCTTAAGCGAGAATGGCGCAGAACGCGCGTTTGTTCTCCGCCGTGCGTTCACTCCCCGTGAAAGACGCGCCCCTCGTGCCCTTTCACTCGCACATACAGCGTTCGGCGCGCGGCGACGATTTCATCTACAAATGACGTCATACGGAACCTCACGGCGACGGCGACGCCGACGGCAGAAATCTGCTTTTGAGTGTCCATATAATTGCTATCGCAATAAAATGGTGGTTGCACAAACTAATCCGTATAACAGTGCCTATCGATAGTAATGACACGGCGGTATCGCCCATCGTCAATGGAGCCGAATGTTGCAGATGCTTTAGTACATGTAAACTTGGAAAACCTTCATACTTGCCCTGCTTTGTCCGCAAGTTTTATCGGCATACTTGATTCCAGGTGTGAGATATTGCATCACCAGGTGCCTATTTAAAAAGTTTTTATACTTTATTGTAGTCATTTAAATAACATCTCTGAATTTAAGAGAAATACGCCTAAAATTGTCCTGTAAGGATGTATTCTACTAACCGCTAAATATCGGGCCAAAAGAATGTGGTTTGGTGTAGAGGTTGGCATTGCTTTCTAAGGCTTTCGAGAGGGATCACTGTTTCAAGTCGCATTGTGAGGTATAGAAAGTCACATGACCCAAGGAAGGCCCCAAGCGAACCGAAGCATTTCCAGTCGTGTATAAGAGATGTATACACTGATTATCAAGGTAAGTAATGATTTATTAGCGATTGGAGTAAGGTGGATTAGGCTGGATTAGGGTGAATTATAAAGGATTAAGGTGCATTTAGGTGTATTAAGGTGGATGAAGAAGGAATAATCCCAAGTAACACAGAACGTAGCGTAAACGTTGCCTGATTGTAACAAATGTCAGGCAACGTTAAACAGCCAACCTCAACGTTGAATGTACGTTGCCAGCTGTACGTTCAAGTGATGTCATAAATAAATGTCACAGCAACGTCCTGACACCCACGTTGTGTCAACGTTGCATGTAAACATCAATTTAACATGTAAATGGTATCAATGTAGCAACGTTACAAAACAGCATGTTCCCACAACGTTGCCGGATGTCACCAATATTGACATTAATGTGATGCCAGGCTGCTGTAGCATTTCGCATGTATACGTTCATGCAACTATAAGATATTTTCATTTTCAACTGAACATTCATCTTTATCATACAGTGAGGTATGGAGATGTATAGTGGTTATGCAGTAATTAATATCTTCTAAGGAACACCATGTTAAATAATGTTTATTGTGCTTCTCCACAGATAAGATCTGCTACAAATTATATCAAATGGCAGAAGCATTCACATGGAAAAAATGCTAATTGTTGCAACGGTTCACCTATAGTAGACAAAGTTACGCATAAAAGTATTCCCTTCTTCCACACCAAATGCACAAGACTTTGTGACTGCTTGCACGCCACATGCCCCTAAAAGTGGAAACATTAAGCAAGGGCCATCATGAATAGGGACAAGCCCCATGATACGAGCTGCATAAAATTGACGAACACATGCACACTGCACAGTGGATACACACAGATCATATCTACTTGTCCATATGAAAAACAGTGCATTTTTTTCAGTTCACGTATGGCTTACATCATAGAAACGGCACTAGAGCAAAGGACTATAAGCCACCAATAGGGCTGCAAACACATCGTACACCAGCGCACATTTGTTTTACACACCACACAGGACGCATGCACGCTGCAGACTTTTTTTTTTTTGAGGAATCTTCGCGAGCCGCACTACAAACACAGAAGGTACGGACGACAGGAGCAAAACCCGCGCACATTCAACACACCGACACGAAAGGAAATGCGGACGATACGGGTGTAACCTGTGCCACACGAGCTATCAACCCTCGTGGATTTGATCCTTTCCGCCTGAAACAGTCACAACGCGCACGGAAACATCGAATACTGCACATCTGTACCTCCGATATTCCTGAGGCTACAATTCATGTTGACGACATCAGAAAGTTATCTAAAGCTAAGTGACGGCGTAGGAAAAGTAGGCAGCATCACTAAACGTCATGGATTGGCTTCGAGACAGCTTCGAGACAGCCCAAACCGTTCAAATCAGGCCACAGCGACGGCTTGATAAGGATAACGTAAGCTGATCTCGAAGGCCATGCTTATGCTTGCTGCAGACGGCGGAAGCAATTTAAAGGTAAAATACGTTTTAAAATTTCTTTCTACGCTAAACTATAGTGTAAAATATAGATTGTTCTACGGTTATTTTGTCTCGCAACATCTATACGTAGTTGTGTGTAACCCGGCACAAAATTTTAGTATGCGAGTGTACTGGTTAATATTTTTGTCATCTCAGAGGCCACAACATTCTCACAAGTATGCAGGTGGCGCTATTGTTTTTTCTCCGTGTTCTGTGATGGCGGTCGTATGTGCGGGGTGCTACGAGCGTCGCGTTTGCTTGATCGTGTGTTTTTGTGTTTGCTGTTATGAAGTGGGTCGCAGTTAGCGTGCACAGAAGTGCCTGAAGATACCTTGTGTCATGCTGCAAACTCGCCGTATGCGTGGCGCGCCAGGCAAATGTGGCCCAACGATTTTATGCCGTGGAGTGCGGTCTCTTTGTTCTCATTCTGGAAAGTTGGGTGGACGTCGCAAAGAAATAATGTGTGTTAGCTCGCCTCAGCTCGTCCACTACGCAGCGGCATGTATGCGGGGAGTAACATCGTCGACGCAGCACCGGCAACTTGGAGAGCGCTTCGCGACCGCGTCGTACCATTCAAAAGGTAAGTAATCATGCTGGCTAACTACACGCGTGTTGTGTGAGCTTATCGTGTGTGCATAGCGTGCGCGAGCGTATGAAATAGAAGTCCCGCGACAACAGTGATACCTGTGCTGATGCTTGCTGAAAGCTGGTTGTCAGCACTTAGTTACGCAAGTTTATTGCTTCGATGCGAAATTAAAAATCTTGATAAGCGTTTTCTTCCGATGAGAAACATAACGTTCGAAAATAATCGTGTTCATCATGTGTGTGCGGCGCGTGAGCTCCCGCTTTTCTGCTGAAGTTGCATAATAACGACTCATTTGCCTCTTCACCGATTCTTATTGCAATGACGTTTGCTTGCTTACATGGCAAGGAAACTTGTTTCATATCTACTTGTCCAAGGAAACTTGTTTCCTTGCCATGTTTCCTTGCCTCGACGTTGTAAATAATATCTGCTTACGAAGTTTTCGGTTTACGACAGTTTTAGAGAAAAAAAATTAAGCAATCACAGCTTGCTGCTAGTCCAACTTACTTTTTAAGGCAAGATGTTTTGACATACCTAATACGTAACTAAACATGACAGGGGAAAGTTAAACTGAGTCATGAAAAAAAAAATGAATTGTTTTGTAAACAAACATTTCTTTGCTATGTGCTGCTGCGTGTCAATAATTTTACTGTGATCAATGGGTCCCCATTATCAAGACATTCATCAGTGACTTCTACTTTGTGCTCTGTTGCCACCCTGCAATAATGCAAACATTGTTTTTGTGACTATATTTAGATGCTCCATGCATGTCTAGACAATTTGACAGCTTTATAAAGCTGTGTGCCACTGCTATAAGTTAACACAGAACTTATTTTATAGTGGCGAGGCTGTGACCCATAACAGTGCCCACATAACGGAGGTGCCACCAGACCCCTAGGCTTTGCCTGCCGTAGTGCAACGTGTAATCTGGATGGTCGGGTCAGGTATGTATGTAGTGTACGTCTTCCAAAAAGTAGCATCTTGGTATCATTCGTGGATAAGTTAATCGACATTAGTCAACACAGCTTACTAAATAGGCCAAATATTTATGCAACTTGCCGTTTATTTGTGTTCATAGCTGTTATGCACACCTTATTGTGTTCTATATAAAAGTAGACCTAACATGTCCTGATGTTAAGTATTATTTCTTGCATCAATCGCTTGGCTGCAAGTTACATTTTAATTTTGCCTAGTACACACTATTCATCACTTTTCATTTTGGTTTTCTTTTTTGAAACTGTTTCCCTATGCTGTAGGATTTTATTTCCGAATTTTTAGTGTTTACACTACACTCTTGTGCAGCTTCTGCGCATATAAGAATTCAAAGTGTAATGGGCCAAATATGTCATAGGTGTAAGCACACAGTGTGCTTACCATTGTTTAACATTCATATTCACGATTATTTCTGTCTTGTTCCAAGAATAAGTGCCACTGGAAAATCAGAATCAGAATCAGAATTAGAATCAGTTTATTCAATACAAAAAACGGGGTTAATTACGTGGTAAGTATATACAGAAGGAGGTCCCGTAGTTAAAAACTGAAATGGGACCTCCTATGCATGATGACAAGAATTATTAATACAAACAAACAATGACAACATGTAAAGTTTACGATAATACAGGTTTTTTTGAAAGACAAGGCATAAATAAAAAAAATGCAGCAGTTAATGCATAAGAACAAGGTTGCAGATCACTGAATAATAGGTAGAACTACAAAGGGTGCTTTTCCAAGGCGATGAAAAGAATGCAGGAAATAAATATAGAAAAGTTTGAAAAAAAACAAAGAAAAACATACTACACTGAAAAATGGGAGTCGGATAAAGCTAAAAGAAAGCGCTTAAGTTCAGTATGAAACCGGTGAGATTTCAACAATTTTAAAGGAAATGGTAATGTGTTCCAGAGGGATATAGCTGAAAAGTGTAATGACTGCTTGCCGTAGTTGGTGCGAACGCTGGGTAATATAAAGTTCATATTGTCTGCAAATCTAGTATTATTTATATTAATAAGAGACGTCGTTGGTATGATGGTTACTGGAAGATTATTGTTTATGGCCCTAAAAATAAAAATGGCGAGGTTGTATTTAACAAGATCAGTCACATTCAAATACACATTTGATGAGCTCAAACTTCTTGAAATGATACATTAAGGCCAGTATTCACTGTGCTGCAGTTACTACAGTTCTGAAGTGTTTTCTAGTAAGCTTGCTTTTTTCTCTCCCATTTTTTAATATTCTTGGCAAGCTATCCCCATTCATGCAAGTAGGCATTGTAGGAGTTGCGAGTCTATGTCCATTTACATTATTTTTCTCTTTTTTTCAAGTCAATACAGCACAGAACACATAGCTAACTGGTAGGTAGTTCATTGTATTGATGCTCTATTATTAAAAAAGCACACTATTTCACACATGTCTGCTTGCTCTTGCCATGTTTGCTGGTTATTGCAATGTTGCTCGTCAAATGAATTTGATTTCAACTACACCATACAGAACAGTCTTATTGGCTTTAGTGTAATTTTAATAGTGACAATCAACCAACAAGCCCTAATTCTACAGCTGTCAAGAAGTATTTCTAATACTTTGGGGTCCCTTTCCATATTTTCTGTTTCATCCTGTGTATTTGGTCAGCACAGTGGGCATTGTCTATTCATTCTGCTTGGCGCTGCTCAGGTCAGAATATGTTCAACCTGCAAGTCCAAATTATAATGATATGTGTACGACTTCATTTACTGGCTAGGCAAATATCTGTAGGTATGTATACTTGTGCATATACTTTCTACATATTGGCTAGTGTTTAGCTACACGAAACAGCCTATGTTGTCACTACTCTCAAGTCAAATTTATGGTTGATGCGCCACTTGTTTTTGTTGTGCACTTACACTTCTGTGGTGTCTTAAGCACTGTAGATGCCTGACAGCTGAAGTATTGCAGCAGTAGACAGTTTTAGTTTAGCGTGCGCTATGTCATTGCGTACGATATAAAATAGCGGGTCATCACTGCGCATATGCAGAATGCTATCCGACCGATAGCGTATGCATGCTATTTCTCAGATTTAGCATTACTGTCTGTGCGTGGTTTGCGTAGTTTATGTTAAACATGGCGGTGGTCCCCGCTGCCCGCTTCGAATTGAATTTGGCGTGGCTTTTGCAGCTTTTGCTTACCGTCAGGCCGCTTTGACAACAGTGTAATATGGTTAACCTTGTGGAGTTTTCGAGATCGCTTCTCGTTTCGAACGGCACGAAGCCTAACGAGGGAAACCGACATAATCAGCGCCACCTGTCAGTGAAGTCGAGAGATAGGTGCGACAATGGCATATGGCCTCTGAGATCGGAAGGTCTCGCAGGCCAACTAAAACTGTAATAAATGTGTGCTGTTTAGTGTACGCTGTAGTATAGCGTATAGGCGTACGCTATTAGTTGCATATGCTATACTAAAACTGTCTAGTGTCGAAGCTAACTGGCACTTACTATTGCTACAGTATGCCAACAGATACCTATCACCGTATTTGTGCATTTCTAAGAACCAGCCGTGTTTGCTAGGTGAAATTTGTAGTGTACGTATGAGTTTGCCGGTCAGTTCATGTAACTTTTCAGGATAGAATTTACATGGGGAGGAAAAGGGTACCATACAACATGACTGCTGCTAACTGACCATTTGTTTTGATGGAAGTATTAAAAATAGCAACACTGGATGTGTGCTTATGTTGTGCACAATTTCGTTCAGAGGGAAGGTGTAAGTTGTAATATAAAGGCATAAAATCACAATAAATGGTATTAGTGTAAAAAGGAAAGTAAATATGCGCAGACTAACTTCAATCACTTGTCATCTAGAAAGGACGCCTTTTATTTCATGAATTGATCATGGGGTCTGGCTCGCATGTCTTGTTTATGTGGTATGCCTCACTGATCTCTCGTGTCAATTTTTCACCGTAGGTGAAAACAGATTATCTTAATCCAGCCTAAAGTCCTATCGCGGCAATGCACGGCCAAACTGGACGAGCAAGCTGGTCTCTTGAGTGAAATATGGGAATTTATTTGGCACATTAGTTACCGGCCAGTCTGCTCTGTGTACATTTGACCAGGTGTGAAAGAAATACAGTGAGCTGCCTCTCATACACACTAGACAAATTTGGTGGTATCTTTAACCAAGCAAACCTCCTTTGCCTGCTCGCCTTTCTGAATTCACTTGTGAACTGTCGTGCATATCCTGCCTACTTTATTTTTCGCTGGAAATGTGCGTGCATAGCAGTCCACATGAGAATTGAGGCTTGCTGAGTTAAAGATGCAACCCAATTTGTCTTGTGTTCGTCAGGGGTAGCATAGTCTGTTCCTTTGATCATGTATATATACAGTCAAATGTACATGGGGCAGACTGGCTGGTGCTTCAACATGTGCCCAGGAGAGCACCATAATTCACTCAAGGGAGAAATATGTTCGTGCCACTTGACGATGCACTGATACGACTGGTGCTGCGCACCAAATTTCAATTGTTCATCTATGGCAACCAATTGATCATCAAAATCAGTGACGAATACCACATTAAGGAAATGGGACATGTATCAGTTGTAGAGATACAAGCTCTACTTTGGCTATCACTAATTGCTGAGAGGGTGATTAGAGAGTTACTAGGAGAGCTCTTCATCTGGTTGGCTGGCACAAACTGTACCTGTTTCTGCACTGCAAAAAGCTGAAGACTACTTGGGCTCACTGAAACTGCTTTTTAAAATAAATTTGAAACAGGGTAAGCTATATAATTTTGTGTGCAGCCCCCACACTAATGCCACTTGACGTACCTGCCATTTCCGGTTACATTTATCGCACGGTTAGACATATTTCTTTTTGCTACCAGCACTTATTGACATAAAACTGATGGCC